>NC_068446.1:44275572-44340572 GCF_023373465.1 Oncorhynchus keta | reverse complement strand
GGAGAGAGCGAGAGAACAGTCAGGAGGGAGAGAGCGAGAGAAGAGGGAGGAGGGAGAGAGCGAGAGAAGAGGGAGGAGGGAGAGAGCTAGAGAAGAGTGAGGATGGAGAGAAGAGTGAGGAGAGAGAGAGCGAGAGAAGAGGGAGGAGGGAGAGAGCGAGAGAAGAGGGAGGAGGGAGAGAGCCAGAGAAGAGTGAGGATGGAGAGAAGAGGGAGGAGGGAGAGAGAGGGAGGGTGGTCATGTGAATATAGGCCAGTGAATCAATGGGAGTTAGGTTTTTCAAGAGGAGAAGATGGAGATATATATAGGAATGGAGACAGATGGAGACTGTAACTGACATAGTGGAGGATACAGGGACACAGACATAGTGGAGGATACAGGGCCACACATAGTAGAGGATACAGGGACACAGACATAGTGGAGGACGCAAGGACACAGACATAGTGGAAGATACAGGAAGGATACAGGGACACAGACATAGTGGAGGATGCAAGGACACAGACATAGTGGAGGATACAGGAAGGATACAGGGACACAGACATAGTGGAGGATACAGGAAGGATACAGGTACACATACATAGTGTAGGATACAGGAAGGATACAGGGACACAGACAAAGTGGAGGATACAGGGACACAGACACAGTGGAGGATATAGGAAGGATACAGGGACACAGACATAGTGTAGGATACAGGAAGGATACAGGGACACAGACATAGTGTAGGATACAGGAAGGATACAGAGACACAGACACAGTGGAGGATACAGGAAGGATACAGGGACACAGACATAGTGTAGGATACAGGAAGGATACAGGGACACAGACATAGTGTAGGATACAGGAAGGATACAGGGACACAGACATAGTGTAGGATACAGGAAGGATACAGGAACACAGACATAGTGTAGGATACAGGAAGGATACAGGGGCACAGACAAAGTGGAGGATACAGGAAGGATACAGGGAAACAGACATAGTGTAGGATACAGGAAGGATACAGGGAAACAGACATAGTGTAGGATACAGGAAGGATACAGGGACACAGACATAGTGTAGGATACAGGAAGGATACAGGGGCACAGACAAAGTGGAGGATACAGGAAGGATACAGGGAAACAGACATAGTGTAGGATACAGGAAGGATACATGGGCACAGACATAGTGGAGGATACTGGGACACAGACACAGTGGAGGATACAGGAAGGATACAGGGACACAGACACAGTGTAGGATACAGGAAGGATACAGGGACACAGACATAGTGTAGGATACAGGAAGGATACAGGGGCACAGACAAAGTGGAGGATACAGGAAGGATACAGGGAAACAGACATAGTGTAGGATACAGGAAGGATACAGGGACACAGACATAGTGTAGGATACAGGAAGGATACAGGGACACAGACAAAGTGGAGGATACAGGAAGGATACAGGGACACAGACATAGTGTAGGATACAGGAAGGATACAGGGACACAGACAAAGTGGAGGATACAGGGACTCAGACATAGTGGATGATACAGGAAGGATACAGGGACACAGACATAGTGGAGGATACAGGAAGGATACAGGGGCACAGACATAGTGTAGGATACAGGAAGGATACAGGGACACAGACATAGTGGAGGATACAGGAAGGATACAGGGACACAGACATAGTGTAGGATACAGGAAGGATACAGGGACACAGACATAGTGGAGGATACAGGAAGGATACAGGGACACAGACATAGTGGAGGATACAGGAAGGATACAGGGGCACAGACATAGTGTAGGATACAGGAAGGATACAGGGACACAGACATAGTGGAGGATACAGGAAGGATACAGGGGCACAGACATAGTGTAGGATACAGGAAGGATACAGGGGCACAGACATAGTGGAGGATACAGGAAGGATACAGGGACACAGACATAGTGGAGGATACAGGGACAGGGACACAGACATAGTGGAAGGATACAGGGACACAGACATAGTGGAGGATACAGGGATACAGGGACACAGACATATAGGATGGAGGATACAGGGACACAGACATAGTAGAGGAAGGATACAGGGCCACAGACATAGTGGAGGAAGGATACAGGGTCACAGACATAGTGGAGGATACAGGAAGGATACAGGGACACAGACATAGTGGAGGATACAGGGACACAGACATAGTGGAGGATACAGGAAGGATACAGGGACACAGACATAGTGGAGGATACAGGGACACAGACATAGTGGAGGATACAGGAAGGATACAGGTCACAGACATATTGGAGGATACAGGAAGGATACAGGGTCACAGACATATTGGAGGATACAGGACACAGACATAGTGGAGGATACAGGAAGGATACAGGGTAACAGACATCTTTGGAGGATAAAGGAAGGATACAGGGACACAGACATAGTGGAGGATACAGGAAAATAGGCATAGTGGAGGATATAGGAAGGATACAGGGATACAGACATAGTGGAGGATGTAGGACGGATACAGGAACACAGACATAGTGGAGGATGCAGGAACACAGACATAGTGGAGGATACAGGAAGGATTCAGGGACACAGACATAGTGGAGGATACAAGAAGGATTCAGGGACACAGACATAGTGGAGGATATAGGGAACACAGACATAGTGGAGGATACAGGAAGGATACAGGGACACAGACATAGTGGAGGATATAGGGAACACAGACATAGTGGAGGATACAGGAAGGATACAGGAACACAGACATAGTGGAGGATACAGGAAGGATACAGGGACACAGACATAGTGGAGGATATAGGAAGGATACATGGGCACAGACATAGTGGAGGATACTGGGACACAGACACAGTGGAGGATACAGGAAGGATACAGGGACACAGACACAGTGTAGGATACAGGAAGGATACAGGGAAACATACATAGTGTAGGATACAGGAAGGATACAGGGAAACAGACATAGTGTAGGATACAGGAAGGATACAGGGACACAGACATAGTGTAGGATACAGGAAGGATACAGGGGCACAGACAAAGTGGAGGATACAGGAAGGATACAGGGAAACAGACATAGTGGAGGATACAGGAAGGATACATCACCACACAGACATAGTGGAGGATACAGGGACACAGACAGTGGAGGATACAGGAAGGATACAGGGACACAGACACAGTGTAGGATACAGGAAGGATACAGGGACACAGACATAGTGTAGGATACAGGAAGGATACAGGGGCACAGACAAAGTGGAGGATACAGGAAGGATACAGGGAAACAGACATAGTGTAGGATACAGGAAGGATACAGGGACACAGACATAGTGTAGGATACAGGAAGGATACAGGGACACAGACAAAGTGGAGGATACAGGGACTCAGACATAGTGTAGGATACAGGAAGGATACAGGGACACAGACAAAGTGGAGGATACAGGACTCAGACATAGTGGATGATACAGGAAGGATACAGGGACACAGACATAGTGGAGGATACAGGAGGGATACAGGGGCACAGACATAGTGTAGGATACAGGAAGGATACAGGGACACAGACATAGTGGAGGATACAGGAAGGATACAGGGGCACAGACATAGTGTAGGATACAGGAAGGATACAGGGACACAGACATAGTGGAGGATACAGGAAGGATACAGGGACACAGACATAGTGGAGGATACAGGAAGGATACAGGGGCACAGACATAGTGTAGGATACAAGAAGGATACACAGACATAGTGGAGGATACAGGGAAGAATACAGGGGCACAGACATAGTGTAGGATACAGGAAGGATACAGGGGTACAGACATAGTGGAGGATACAGGAAGGATACAGGGACACAGACATAGTGGAGGATACAGGGACTCAGGGACATAGTAGTGGAGGATACAGGGATACACACAGACATAGTGGAGGATACAGGGACTACATGAACACAGACATAGTGGAGGATGCAGGGACACATACATAGTAGAGAAGGATACAGGGACACAGACATAGTGGATGATCCCCAGGAAGGATACAGGGTCACAGACATAGTGGAGGATACAG
The DNA here is from genome assembly GCF_023373465.1 of Oncorhynchus keta. NCBI lineage: Eukaryota > Metazoa > Chordata > Actinopteri > Salmoniformes > Salmonidae > Oncorhynchus > Oncorhynchus keta. The sequence goes on along the minus strand of NC_068446.1, from coordinate 44,336,546 downwards.
GAAGGATACAGGGACACAGACATAGTGGAGGATACAGGGATCACCAGACATAGTGGAGGATACAGGAAGGATACAGGGACACAGACATAGTGGAGGATACAGGGACACATACATAGTGGAGGATACAGGAAGGATACAGGGACACAGACTCCATTGGAGGATACAGGAAGGATACAGGGTCACAGACATATTGGAGGATACAGGGACACAGACACAGTGGAGGATACAGGAAGGATACAGGGTAACAGACAGGAGGATAAAGGAAGGATACAGGGACACAGACATAGTGGAGGATACAGGAACACAGACATAGTGGAGGATATAGGAAGGATACAGGGATACAGACATAGTGGAGTCATAGGATACAGGAACACAGACATAGTGGAGGATACAGGGAACACAGACATAGTGGAGGATACAGGAAGGATTCAGGGACACAGACATAGTGGAGGATACAAGAAGGATTCAGGGACACAGACATAGTGGAGGATATAGGGAACACAGACATAGTGGAGGATACAGGAAGGATACAGGGACACAGACATAGTGGAGGAACATATAGGGGATACAGGACACACATGAGTGGAGGATACAGGAAGGATACAGGACACAGACATAGTGGAGGATATAGGAAGGATACAGGGACACAGACATAGTGGAGGATACAGGAAGGATACAGGAACACAGACATAGTGGAGGATACAGAAGGATACAGGATACAGGGACACAGACATACCACCAGGGACACAGACATAGTGGAAGGATACAATCACACAGGAAGGATACAGGGACACAGACATAGTGGAGGATACAGGAAGGATACAGGTACACAGACATAGTGGTAGGATACAGGACACAGACAAGTGGAGGATACAGGACACAGACATAGTGAGGATACAGGAAGGATACAGGGACACAGACATAGTGGAGGAGGATACAGGGACACAGACAAGTGGAGGATACAGGGACACAGACATAGTGTAGGATACAGGAAGGATACAGGGACACAGACATAGTGGAGGATACAGGAAGGATACAGGGACACAGACAAAGTGGAGGATACAGGGACACAGACACAGTGGAGGATATAGGAAGGATACAGGGACACAGACAAAGTGGAGGATACAGGGACACAGACACAGTGGAGGATATAGGAAGGATACAGAGACACAGACATAGTGGATGATATAGGGACACAGACATAGTGGAGGATACAGGAAGGATACAGAGACACAGACATAGTGTAGGATACAGGAAGGATACAGGGAAACAGACATAGTGTAGGATACAGGAAGGATACAGGGACACAGACATAGTGTAGGATACAGGAAGGATACAGGAACACAGACATAGTGTAGGATACAGGAAGGATACAGGGGCACAGACAAAGTGGAGGATACAGGAAGGATACAGGGACACAGACATAGTGAGACATGGGACACAGACAGTGGAGGATACAGGGACACAGACACAGTGGAGGATACAGGAAGGATACAGGGACACAGACATAGTGTAGGATACAGGAAGGATACAGGGACACAGACATAGTGGAGGATACAGGAAGGATACAGTGGGGAAACAGACATAGTGGAGGATACAGGAAGGATACAGGGACACAGACATAGTGGAGGATACAGGAAGGATACAGGGACACAGACATAGTGGAGGATACAGGAAGGATACAGGGACACAGACACAGGGACACATACATAGTGGAGGATACAGGAAGGATACAGGGACACAGACATAGTGGAGGATACAGGAAGGATACATCATCACAGACAGACATACAGTGGAGGATACAGGGACACAGACATAGTGGAGGATACAGGAAGGATACAGGGACACAGACATAGTGGAGGATACAGGAAGGATACAGGGACACAGACATAGTGGAGGATACAGGAAGGATACAGGACACAGACATAGTGGAGGATACAGGAAGGATACAGGAAACACAGACATAGTGGAGGATACAGGAAGGATACAGGGACACAGACATAGTGGAGGATACAGGAAGGATACAGGGACACAGACATAGTGTAGGATACAGGAAGGATACAGGGACACAGACCAGTGGAGGATACAGGAAGGATACAGGGACACAGACAACAGTGTAGGATACAGGAAGGATACAGGGACACAGACATAGTGGAGGATACAGGAAGGATACAGGACACAGACATAGTGTAGGATACAGGAAGGATACAGGGACACAGACATAGTGGAGGATACAGGAAGGATACAGGGACACAGACACAGTGTAGGATACAGGAAGGATACAGGGACACAGACATAGTGGAGGATACAGGAAGGATACAGGGGCACAGACATAGTGGAGGATACAGGAAGGATACAGGGACACAGACATAGTGGAGGATACAGGAAGGATACAGGGACACAGACATAGTGGAGGATACAGGAAGGATACAGGGACACAGACATAGTGTAGGATACAGGAAGGATACAGGGACACAGACAAGTGGAGGATGGAAGGATACAGGGACACAGACAAGTGGAGGATACAGGAAGGATACAGGGACATACATAGGATACAGGAAGGATACAGGGACACAGACATAGTGGAGGATACAGGAAGGATACAGGGACACAGACATAGTGGAGGATACAGGAAGGATACAGGGACACAGACATAGTGGAGGATACAGGGACACAGACAGTGGAGGATACAGGAAGGATACAGGGACACAGACATAGTGGAGGATAGGGCAGGAGAGGATACAGGGACACAGACATAGTGGAGGATACAGGAAGGATACAGGAACACAGACATAGTGGAGGGAAGGATCAGGGACACAGACATAGTGGAGGATACAGGGACACAGACATAGTGGAGGATACAGGAAGGATACAGGGACACAGACATAGTGGAGGATACAGGAAGGATACAGGGACACAGACATAGTGGAGGATACAGGGACACAGACATAGTGGAGGATACAGGAAGGATACAGGGACACAGACATAGTGGAGGATACAGGGACACAGACATAGTGGAGGATACAGGAAGGATACAGGGACACAGACATAGTGGAGGATACAGGGACACAGACATAGTGGAGGATACAGGGACACAGACATAGTGGAGGATGGAGGATACAGGGACACAGACATAGTGGAGGATACAGGACACATACATAGTGGAGGATACAGGGCCACAGACATAGTGGAGGATACAGGGTCACAGACATAGTGGAGGATACAGGAAGGATACAGGGACACAGACATAGTGGAGGATACAGGATACACACAGACATAGTGGAGGATACAGGAAGGATACAGGGACACAGACATAGTGGAGGATACAGGGACACATACATAGTGGAGGATACAGGAAGGATACAGGGACACAGACATAGTGGAGGATACAGGAAGGATACAGGGACACAGACATAGTGGAGGATATAGTGGAGGATACAGGGACACAGACATAGTGGAGGATACAGGAGGGACAGGGTAACAGACATAGTGGAGGATAAGGATACAGGGACACAGACATAGTAGAGGATACAGGAAAACAGACATAGTGGAGGATATAGGAGGATACAGGGTCACAGACATAGTGGAGGATACAGGAATAGTGGAGGATACAGGAACACAGACATAGTGGAGGATACAGGAACACAGACATAGTGGAGGATACAGGAAGGATACAGGGACACAGACATAGTGGAGGATACAGGGAGGACAGGGACACAGTGGAGGATACAGGAAGGATATAGGGAACACAGACATAGTGGAGGATACAGGAAGGATACAGGGACACAGACATAGTGGAGGATACAGGAACACAGACATAGTGGAGGATACAGGAAGGATACAGGGTACACAGACATAGTGGAGGATACAGGAAGGATACAGGGACACAGACATAGTGGAGGATACAGGAAGGATACAACACAGACATAGTGGAGGATATACAGGAAGGATACAGGACACAGACATAGTGGAGGATGCAGGGAAGTGGAGGATACAGGAAGGAACACAGACATAGTGGAGGATGCAAGGACACAGACATAGTGGAGGATACAGGAAGGATACAGGGACACAGACATAGTGGAGGATACAGGAAGGATACACAGACATAGTGTAGGATACAGGAAGGATACAGGGACACAGACATAGTGGAGGATACAGGAAGGATACAGGGACACAGACATAGTGGAGGATACAGGAAGGATACAGGGACACAGACATAGTGGAGGATGGAGGATACAGGGACACAGACATAGTGGAGGATACAGGAAGGATACAGGGACACAGGGATGATGATATAGGGAACACAGACATAGTGGAGGATACAGGAAGGATACAGGACACAGACATAGTGGATACAGGAAGGATACAGGGAAACAGACATAGTAGGATACAGGAAGGATACAGGGACACAGACATAGTGGAGGATACAGGAAGGATACAGGAACACAGACATAGTGTAGGATACAGGGGATAAGGATAGTGAGGACACAGACAGTGGAGGATACAGGAAGGATACAGGGACACAGACATAGTGGAGGATACAGGAAGGATACAGGGACACAGACATAGTGTGGAGGATACAGGAAGGATACAGGACACAGACATAGTGTAGGATACAGGAAGGATACAGGGGCACAGACATAGTGGAGGATACAGGAAGGATACAGGGACACAGACATAGTACAGGAGGATACAGGAAGGAAGGACACAGGGACACAGACACACAGGATACAGGAAGGATACAGGGACACAGACACAGTGGAGGATACAGGAAGGATACAGGGACACAGACATAGTGGAGGATACAGGAAGGATACAGGGACACAGACATAGTGTAGGATACAGGAAGGATACAGGACACAGACATAGTGGAGGATACAGGAAGGATACAGGGACACAGACATAGTGGAGGATACAGGAAGGATACAGGGACACAGACATAGTGGAGGATACAGGAAGGATACAGGGACACAGACATAGTGGAGGATACAGGAAGGATACAGGAAGGATACAGGGACACAGACATAGTGGAGGATACAGGAAGGATACAGGGACACAGACATAGTGGAGGATACAGGAAGGATACAGGGGCACAGACATAGTGGAGGATACAGGAAGGATACAGGGACACAGACATAGTGGAGGATACAGGAAGGATACAGGGACACAGACATAGTGGAGGATACAGGAAGGATACAGGGACACAGACATAGTGGAGGATACAGGAAGGATACAGGGACACAGACATAGTGGAGGATACAGGAAGGATACAGAGGATACAGGGACACAGAGGATACAGGAAGGATACAGGGACACAGACATAGTGGAGGATACAGGAAGGATACAGGGACACAGACATAGTGGAGGATACAGGGACACAGACATAGTGGAGGATACAGGGACACAGACATAGTGGAGGATACAGGGACACAGACATAGTGGAGGATACAGGGACACATACATAGTGGAGGATACAGGGACAGACATAGTGGGTCACAGACATAGTGGAGGATACAGGAAGGATACAGGACACAGACATAGTGGAGGGAGGATACAGGGACACAGACATAGTGGAGGATACAGGAAGGATACAGGGTCACAGACATATTGGAGGATACAGGAAGGATACAGGGACACAGACATAGTGGAGGATACAGTCACAGACATATTGGAGGATACAGGGACACAGACATAGTGGAGGATACAGGAAGGATACAGGGTACACAGACATATTGGAGGATACAGGAAGGATACAGGGACACAGACATAGTGGAGGATACAGGAAAATAGGCATAGTGGAGGATACAGGAAGGATACAGGGACACAGACATAGTGGAGGATACAGGAAGGATACAGGAACACAGACATAGTGGAGGATGCAGGAACACAGACATAGTGGAGGATACAGGAAGGATTCAGGGACACAGACATAGTGGAGGATATAGGGAACACAGAGATAGTGGAGGATACAGGAAGGATACAGGGATACAGACATAGTGGAGGATACAGGAAGGATACAGGGACACAGACATAGTGGAGGATATAGGGAACACAGAGATAGTGGAGGATACAGGAAGGATAGGAGCTAGCTAACGCTAGCTAACGCACACAGATTAGCATCACTGTAGTGCTATTCACTCAACTGTACGACTTGATTAGTTTACTGTTAGCTAGCTACATAATCTTAGCCATTCTTCTTAGCTAGCTACATAGCCGTCCTTGTATCAGAGATAATTGCATAATTATCGTATTTCGTATTTCGTCGCCCTAACGTAGCCTTCACTGCTATTCGCCCAGGAGCTAGCAACGCTAGCTAACGCACACAGATTAGCATCACTGTAGTGCTATTCACTCAACTGTACGACTTGATTAGTTCAGTGTTAGCTAGCTACATAGCTGTCTTTGTTTCCAAGATAATTGTGTAGTTTAGTGTGTGTAGCCTTGGAGTGATTATCTTAATTCACTGAGGTTCGCTAGCCAGCTATTGTCGTTCTTTTAACTCAACGTAACGTAAACAACACTGCTAGCTAGCCAGCTAGCCCCGAATAGCAGCACTGTAGAAATTATTACACTCAACGGAACGACTTGATTAGTGTAGTGTCAACAACGCAGCTACTGCCAGCTAGCCTACTTTAGCAGTACTGTATCATTTTAATCATTTTAGTCAATAAGATTCTTGCTACGTAAGCCTAACTTTCTGAACATTCGAGACGTGTAGTCCGCTTGTCATTCCAATTTCCTTGCATTAGCGTAGCCTTTTCTGTAGCCTGTCAACTATGTGTCTGTCTATCCCTGTTCTCTCCTCTCTGCACAGACCATACAACGCTCCACACCACGTGGCCGCGACCACCCTAACCTGGTGGTCCCAGCGCGTACGACCCACGTGGAGTTCCAGGTCTCCGGTAGCCTCTGGAACTGCCAATCTGCGGCCAACAAGGCAGAGTTCATCTCAGCCTATGCCTCCCTCCAGTCCCTTGACTTCTTGGCACTGACGGAAACATGGATCACCACAGATAACACTGCTACTCCTACTGCTCTCTCCTCGTCCGCCCACGTGTTCTCGCACACCCCGAGAGCTTCTGGTCAGCGGGGTGGTGGCACCGGGATCCTCATCTCTCCCAAGTGGTCTTTCTCTCTTTCTCCCCTTACCCATCTGTCTATTGCCTCCTTTGAATTCCATGCTGTCACAGTTACCAGCCCTTTCAAGCTTAACATCCTTATCATTTATCGCCCTCCAGGTTCCCTTGGAGAGTTCATCAATGAGCTTGATGCCTTGATAAGCTCCTTTCCTGAGGACGGCTCACCTCTCACAGTTCTGGGCGACTTTAACCTCCCCACGTCTACCTTGACTCATTCCTCTCTGCCTCCTTCTTTCCACTCCTCTCCTCTTTTGACCTCACCCTCTCACCTTCCCCCTACTCACAAGGCAGGCAATACGCTTGACCTCATCTTTACTAGATGCTGTTCTTCCACTAACCTCATTGCAACTCCCCTCCAAGTCTCCGACCACTACCTTGTATCCTTTTCCCTCTCGCTCTCATCCAACACTTCCCACACTGCCCCTACTCGGATGGTATCGCGCCGTCCCAACCTTCGCTCTCTCTCCCCCGCTACTCTCTCCTCTTCCATCCTATCTTCTCTTCCCTCTGCTCAAACTTTCTCCAACCTATCTCCTGATTCTGCCTCCTCAACCCTCCTCTCCTCCCTTACTGCATCCTTTGACTCCCTATGTCCCCTATCCTCCAGGCCGGCTCGGTCCTCCCTCCCGCTCCGTGGCTCGACGACTCATTGCGAGCTCACAGAACAGGGCTCCGGGCAGCCGAGCGGAAATGGAGGAAAACTCCCGCCTCCCTGCGGACCTGGCATCCTTTCACTCCCTCCTCTCTACATTTTCCTCCTCTGTCTCTGCTGCTAAAGCCACTTTCTACCATTCTAAGTTCCAAGCATCTGCCTCTAACCCTAGGAAGCTCTTTGCCACCTTCTCCTCCCTCCTGAATCCTCCCCCTCCCTCCTCCCTCTCTGCAGATGACTTCGTCAACCATTTTGAAAAGAAGGTCGATGACATCCGATCCTCGTTTGCTAAGTCAAACGACACCGCTGGTTCTGCTCACACTGCCCTACCCTATGCTCTGACCTCTTTCTCCCCTCTCTCTCCAGATGAAATCTCGCGTCTTGTGACGGCCGGCCGCCCAACAACCTGCCCGCTTGACCCTATCCCCTCCTCTCTTCTCCAGACCATTTCCGGAGACCTTCTCCCTTACCTCACCTCGCTCATCAACTCATCCCTGACCGCTGGCTACGTCCCTCCCGTCTTCAAGAGAGCGAGAGTTGCACCCCCTTCTGAAAAAAAACCTACACTCGATCCCTCCGATGTCAACAACTACAGACCAGTATCCCTTCTCTCTTTTTCTCTCCAAAACTCTTGAGCGTGCCGTCCTTGGCCAGCTCTACCGCTATCTCTCTCAGAATGACCTTCTTGATCCAAACCAGTCAGGTTTCAAGACTAGTCATTCAACTGAGACTGCTCTTCTCTGTATCACGGAGGCGCTCCGCACTGCTAAAGCTAACTCTCTCTCCTCTGCTCTCATCCTTCTAGACCTATCGGCTGCCTTCGATACTGTGAACCATCAGATCCTCCTCTCCACCCTCTCCGAGTTGGGCATCTCCGGCGCGGCCCACGCTTGGATTGCGTCCTACCTGACAGGTCGCTCCTACCAGGTGGCGTGGCGAGAATCTGTCTCCTCACCACGCGCTCTCACCACTGGTGTCCCCCAGGGCTCTGTTCTAGGCCCTCTCTTATTCTCGCTATACACCAAGTCACTTGGCTCTGTCATAACCTCACATGGTCTCTCCTATCATTGCTATGCAGACGACACACAATTAATCTTCTCCTTTCCCCCTTCTGATGACCAGGTGGCGAATCGCATCTCTGCATGTCTGGCAGACATATCAGTGTGGATGACGGATCACCACCTCAAGCTGAACCTCAGCAAGACGGAGCTCCTCTTCCTCCCGGGGAAGGACTGCCCGTTCCATGATCTCGCCATCACGGTTGACAACTCCATTGTGTCCTCCTCCCAGAGCGCTAAGAACCTTGGCGTGATCCTGGACAACACCCTGACGTTCTCAACTAACATCAAGGCGGTGTCCCGTTCCTGTAGGTTCATGCTCTACAACATCCGCAGAGTACGACCCTGCCTCACACAGGAAGCGGCGCAGGTCCTAATCCAGGCACTTGTCATCTCCCGTCTTGATTACTGCAACTCGCTGTTGGCTGGGCTCCCTGCCTGTGCCATTAAACCCCTACAACTCATCCAGAACGCCGCAGCCCGTCTGGTGTTCAACCTTCCCAAGTTCTCTCACGTCACCCCGCTCCTCCGCTCTCTCCACTGGCTTCCAGTTGAAGCTCAGGATCCGCTACAAGACCATGGTGCTCGCCTACGGAGCTGTGAGGGGAACGGCACCTCAGTACCTCCAGGCTCTGATCAGGCCCTACACCCAAACAAGGGCACTGCGTTCATCCACCTCTGGCCTGCTCGCCTCCCTACCACTGAGGAAGTACAGTTCCCGCTCAGCCCAGTCAAAACTGTTCGCTGCTCTGGCCCCCAATGGTGGAACAAACTCCCTCACGACGCCAGGACAGCGGAGTCAATCACCACCTTCCGGAGACACCTGAAACCCCACCTCTTCAAGGAATACCTAGGATAGGGTAAGTAAGGGTAGGTAATCCTTCTCCCCCCAACAAGATTTAGATGCAAGTGGCTGTTCCACTGGTTGTCATAAGGTGTATGCACCAATTTGTAAGTCGCTCTGGATAAGAGCGTCTGCTAAATGACTTAAATGTAAATGTAAATGTGGATACAGGAACACAGACATAGTGGAGGATACAGGAAGGATACAGGGACACAGACATAGTGGAGGATATAGGGAACACAGAGATAGTGGAGGATACAGGAAGGATACAGGGATACAGAAATAGTGGAGGATACAGGGTCACAGACATAGTGGAGGATACAGGGACACAGACATAGTGGAGGATACAGGAAGGATACAGGAACACAGACATAGTGGAGGATGCAGGGACACAGACATAGTGGAGGATACAGGAAGGATACAGGGACACAGACATAGTGGAGGATACAGGAAGGATACAGGGGCACAGACATAGTGTAGGATACAGGAAGGATACAGGGACACAGACATAGTGGAGGATACAGGAAGGATACAGGGGCACAGACATAGTGTAGGATACAGGAAGGATACAGGGGTACAGACATAGTGGAGGATACAGGAAGGATACAGGGACACAGACATAGTGGAGGATACAGGGACTCAGACATAGTGGAGGATACAGGGACACAGACATAGTGGAGGATACAGGGACTCAGACATAGTGGAGGATACAGGGACACAGACATAGTAGAGGATACAGGGCCACAGACATAGTGGAGGATACAGGGTCACAGACATAGTGGAGGATACAGGAAGGATACAGGGACACAGACATAGTGGAGGATACAGGGACACAGACATAGTGGAGGATACAGGAAGGATATAGGACACAGACATAGTGGAGGATACAGGGACACATACATAGTGGAGGATACAGGAAGGATACAGGGTCACAGACATATTGGAGGATACAGGAAGGATACAGGGTCACAGACATATTGGAGGATACAGGGACACAGACATAGTGGAGGATACAGGAAGGATACAGGGTAACAGACATATTGGAGGATACAGGAAGGATACAGGGACACAGACATAGTGGAGGATACAGGAAAATAGGCATAGTGGAGGATATAGGAAGGATACAGGGACACAGACATAGTGGAGGATACAGGAAGGATACAGGGGCACAGACATAGTGTAGGATACAGGAAGGATACAGGGACACAGACATAGTGGAGGATACAGGAAGGATACAGGGGCACAGACATAGTGTAGGATACAGGAAGGATACAGGGGTACAGACATAGTGGAGGATACAGGAAGGATACAGGGACACAGACATAGTGGAGGATACAGGGACTCAGACATAGTGGAGGATACAGGGACACAGACATAGTGGAGGATACAGGGACTCAGACATAGTGGAGGATACAGGGACACAGACATAGTAGAGGATACAGGGCCACAGACATAGTGGAGGATACAGGGTCACAGACATAGTGGAGGATACAGGAAGGATACAGGGACACAGACATAGTGGAGGATACAGGGACACAGACATAGTGGAGGATACAGGAAGGATACAGGGACACAGACATAGTGGAGGATACAGGGACACATACATAGTGGAGGATACAGGAAGGATACAGGGTCACAGACATATTGGAGGATACAGGAAGGATACAGGGTCACAGACATATTGGAGGATACAGGGACACAGACATAGTGGAGGATACAGGAAGGATACAGGGTAACAGACATATTGGAGGATACAGGAAGGATACAGGGACACAGACATAGTGGAGGATACAGGAAAATAGGCATAGTGGAGGATATAGGAAGGATACAGGGACACAGACATAGTGGAGGATGTAGGACGGATACAGGAACACAGACATAGTGGAGGATGCAGGAACACAGACATAGTGGAGGATACAGGAAGGATTCAGGGACACAGACATAGTGGAGGATATAGGGAACACAGAGATAGTGGAGGATACAGGAAGGATACAGGGATACAGACATAGTGGAGGATACAGGAAGGATACAGGGACACAGACATAGTGGAGGATATAGGGAACACAGACATAGTGGAGGATACAGGAAGGATACAGGAACACAGACATAGTGGAGGATACAGGAAGGATACAGGGACACAGACATAGTGGAGGATATAGGAAGGATACAGGAACACAGACATAGTGGAGGATACAGGAAGGATACAGGAACACAGACATAGTGGAGGATGCAGGGACACAGACATAGTGGAAGATACAGGAAGGATACAGGGACACAGACATAGTGGAGGATGCAAGGACACAGACATAGTGGAGGATACAGGGACACAGACATAGTGGAGGATACAGGAAGGATACAGGAACACAGACATAGTGGAGGATACAGGAAGGACACAGACATAGTGGAGGATACAGGAAGGATACAGGGACACAGACATAGTGGAGGATACAGGAAGGATACAGGTACACATACATAGTGTAGGATACAGGAAGGATACAGGGACACAGACATAGTGGAGGATACAGGAAGGATACAGGGACACAGACATAGTGGAGGATACAGGAAGGATACAGGGACACAGACAAAGTGGAGGATACAGGGACACAGACATAGTGGAGGATACAGGAAGGATACAGGGACACAGACATAGTGGAGGATACAGGGACACAGACATAGTGGAGGATACAGGAAGGATACAGGGACACAGACATAGTGGAGGATACAGGGACAGACATAGTGGAGGATACAGGGACACAGACATAGTGGAGGATACAGGAAGGACACACAGACATAGTGGAGGATACAGGGACACAGACATAGTGGAGGATACAGGAAGGATACAGGGACACAGACATAGTGGAGGATACAGGAAGGATACAGGGTCACAGACATAGTGGAGGATACAGGAAGGATACAGGGACACAGACATAGTGGAGGATACAGGAAGGACACAGACATAGTGGAGGATACAGGAAGGATACAGGGACACAGACATAGTGGAGGATACAGGAAGGATACAGGGACACAGACATAGTGGAGGATACAGGGACACAGACATAGTGGAGGATACAGGAAGGATACAGGGTCACAGACATAGTGGAGGATACAGGAAGGATACAGGGTCACAGGGACATATTGGAGGATACAGGGACACAGACATAGTGGAGGATACAGGAAGGATACAGGGTAACAGACATATTGGAGGATACAGGAAGGATACAGGGACACAGACATAGTGGAGGATACAGGAAAATAGGCATAGTGGAGGATATAGGAAGGATACAGGGACACAGACATAGTGGAGGATGTAGGACGGATACAGGAACACAGACATAGTGGAGGATGCAGGAACACAGACATAGTGGAGGATACAGGAAGGATTCAGGGACACAGACATAGTGGAGGATATAGGGAACACAGAGATAGTGGAGGATACAGGAAGGATACAGGGATACAGACATAGTGGAGGATACAGGAAGGATACAGGGACACAGACATAGTGGAGGATATAGGGAACACAGAGATAGTGGAGGATACAGGAAGGATACAGGAACACAGACATAGTGGAGGATACAGGAAGGATACAGGGACACAGACATAGTGGAGGATATAGGGAACACAGAGATAGTGGAGGATACAGGAAGGATACAGGGATACAGAAATAGTGGAGGATACAGGGTCACAGACATAGTGGAGGATACAGGGACACAGACATAGTGGAGGATACAGGAAGGATACAGGAACACAGACATAGTGGAGGATGCAGGGACACAGACAGAGTGGAGGATACAGGCGGGATACAGGGACACAGACATAGTGGAGGAATACAGGAGGGATACAGGGACACAGACATAGTGGGGGATACAGGAAGGATACAGGTACACAGACATAGTGGAGGATACAGGAAGGATACAGGGAAACAGACATAGTGGAGGATACAGGAAGGATACAGGGACACAGACATAGTGGGGGATACAGGAAGGATGCAGGGACACAGACATAGTGTATGATACAGGAAGGATACAGGGACACAGACATAGTGGAGGATACAGGAAGGATACAGGGAAACAGACATAGTGGAGGATACAGGAAGGATACAGGGACACAGACATAGTGGGGGATACAGGAAGGATGCAGGGACACAGACATAGTGTATGATACAGGAAGGATACAGGGACACAGACATAGTGGGGGATACAGGAAGGATACAAGTACACAGACATAGTGTATGATACAGGAAGGATACAGGGACACAGACATAGTGGAGGATACAGGAAGGATACAGGGTCACAGACATAGTGGAGGATACAGGAAGGATGCAGGGACACAGACATAGTGTATGATACAGGAAGGATACAGGGACACAGACATAGTGGAGGATACAGGAAGGATACAGGGTCACAGACATAGTGGAGGATACAGGAAGGATACATGGACACAGACATAGTGGAGGATACAGGAAGGATATAGGGACACAGACATAGTGGGGGATACAGGAAGGATACAGGTACACAGACATAGTGGAGGATACAGGAAGGATGCAGGGACACAGACATAGTGGAGGATACAGGAAGGATACAGGGAGACAGACATAGTGGAGGATACAGGAAGGATACAGGGACACAGACATAGTGTATGATACAGGAAGGATACAGGTACACAGACATAGTGGGGGATACAGGAAGGATACAAGTACACAGACATAGTGGAGGATACAGGAAGGATACAGGTACACAGACATAGTGGAGGATACAGGAAGGATACAGGGAAACAGACATAGTGGATGATTCAGGAAGGATACAGGGACACAGACATAGTGGAGGATACAGGGACACAGACATAGTGGAGAATACAGGAAGGATACAGGGGCACAGACATAGTGGATGATTCAGGAAGGATACAGAGACACAGACATAGTGGAGGATACAGGTACACAGACATAGTGGAGGATACAGGAAGGATACAGGGAAACAGACATAGTGGATGATTCAGGAAGGATACAGGGACACAGACATAGTGAAGGATATAGGGAACACAGACATAGTGGAGGATACAGGAAGGATACAGGAACACAGACATAGTGGAGGATACAGGAAGGATACAGGGACACAGACATAGTGGAGGATATAGGGAACACAGAGATAGTGGAGGATACAGGAAGGATACAGGGATACAGAAATAGTGGAGGATACAGGGTCACAGACATAGTGGAGGATACAGGGACACAGACATAGTGGAGGATACAGGAAGGATACAGGAACACAGACATAGTGGAGGATGCAGGGACACAGACATAGTGGAGGATACAGGCGGGATACAGGGACACAGACATAGTGGAGGAATACAGGGGGGATACAGGGACACAGACATAGTGTATGATACAGGAAGGATACAGGGACACAGACATAGTGGGGGATACAGGAAGGATACAGGTACACAGACATAGTGGAGGATACAGGAAGGATACAGGGAAACAGACATAGTGGAGGATACAGGAAGGATACATGGACACAGACATAGTGGAGGATACAGGAAGGATACAGGGACACAGACATAGTGGGGGATACAGGAAGGATACAGGGACACAGACATAGTGGGGGATACAGGAAGGATACAGGTACACAGACATAGTGGAGGATACAGGAAGGATGCAGGGACACAGACATAGTGGAGGATACAGGAAGGATACAGGGAGACAGACATAGTGGAGGATACAGGAAGGATACAGGGACACAGACATAGTGTATGATACAGGAAGGATACAGGGACACAGACATAGTGGGGGATACAGGAAGGATACAGGTACACAGACATAGTGGAGGATACAGGAAGGATACTGGTACACAGACATAGTGGAGGATACAGGAAGGATACAGGGAAACAGACATAGTGGATGATTCAGGAAGGATACAGGGACACAGACATAGTGGAGGATACAGGGACACATACATAGTGGAGAATACAGGAAGGATACAGGGGCACAGACATAGTGGATGATTCAGGAAGGATACAGAGACACAGACATAGTGGAGGATACAGGTACACAGACATAGTGGAGGATACAGGAAGGATACAGGGAAACAGACATAGTGGATGATTCAGGAAGGATACAGGGACACAGACATAGTGGATGATACAGGAAGGATACAGGGACACAGACATAGTGGAGGATACAGGAAGGATACAGGGAAACAGACATAGTGGATGATTCAGGAAGGATACAGGCGCACAGACATAGTGGAGGATACAGGGACACAGACATAGTGGAGAATACAGGAGGGATACAGGGACACAGACATAGTGGAGGATACAGGAAGGATACAGGGTCACAGACATATTGGAGGATACAGGGACACAGACATAGTGGAGGATACAGGAAGGATACAGGGACACAGACATAGTGAAGGATACAGGAAGGATACAGGGTCACAGACATAGTGGAGGATACAGGAAGGATACAGGGACACAGACATAGTGGAGGATACAGGAAGGATACAGGAACACAGACATAGTGGAGGATACAGGAAGGATACAGGGACACAGACATAGTGGAGGATACAGGAAGGATACAGGGACACAGACATAGTGGATGATACAGGAAGGATACAGGGTCACAGACAAAGTGGAGGATACAGGAAGGATACAGGGACACAGACATAGTGGATGATACAGGAAGGATACAGGGCCACAGACATATTGGAGGATACAGGAAGGATACAGGGACACAGACATAGTGGAGGATACAGGGGCACAGACATAGTGGAGGATACAGGAAGGATACAGGGTCACAGACATATTGGAGGATACAGGGACACAGACATAGGGGAGGATACAGAAAGGATACAGGGTCACAGACATATTGGAGGATACAGGAAGGATACAGGGACACAGACATAGTGGAGGATACAGGAAAATAGGCATAGTGGAGGATACAGGAAGGATACAGGGACACAGACATAGTGGAGGATACAGGGATACAGACATAGTGGATGATACCGGGACACAGACATAGTGGAGGATACAGGAAGGATACAGGGAAACAGACATAGTGGATGATACAGGGACACAGACATAGTGGATGAAACAGACATAGTGGAGGATACAGGAAGGATACAGGGACATAGACATAGTGGAGGATACAGTAAGGATACAGGAACACAGACACAGTGGAGGAATACAGGGACACAGACATAGTGGATGATACAGTAAGGATACAGGGACACAGAGATAGTGGAGGATACAGGAAGAATACAGAGACACAGACATAGTGGAGGATATAGGGAACACAGACATAGCGGAGGATACAGGAAGGATACAGAGACACAGACATAGTGGATGATACAGGGACACAGAGATAGTGGAGGATACATAGTGGATGATTCAGGAAGGATACAGGAACACAGACATAGTGGAGGATACAGGCACACAGACATAGTGGAGGATACAGGAAGGATACAGGAACACATACATAGTGGAGGAATACAGGGACACAGACATAGTGGAGGATACAGGGACACAGACATAGTGGAGGATACAGGGAACAGACATAGTGGAGGATACAGGAAGGATACAGGAACACAGACATAGTGGAGGAATACAGGGACACAGACATAGTGGAGGATACAGGGACACAGACATAGTGGAGGATACAGGAAGGATACAGGAACACAGACATAGTGGAGGAATACAGGAACAGACATAGTGGAGGATACAGGGACACAGACATAGTGGAGGATACAGGAAGGATACAGGAACACAGACATAGTGGAGGAATACAGGGACACAGACATAGTGGAGGATACAGGGACACAGACATAGTGGAGAATACAGGGACACAGACATAGTGGAGGATACAGGGACACAGACCTAGTGGAGGATACAGGGACACAGACATAGTGGAGGAATACAGGGACACAGACATAGTGGAGGATACAGGGCCACAGACATAGTGGATGATACAGGAAGGATACAGGGCCACAGACATAGTGGAGGATACAGGAAGGATACAGGGACACAGACATAGTAGAGGATATAAGAAGGATACAGGGGCCCAGACATAGTGGAGGATACAGGAAGGATAGAGGGGCCCAGAAATAGTGGAGGATACAGGAAGGATACAGGGACACAGACATAGTGGAGGATACAGGAAGGATACAGGGACACAGAGATAGTGGAGGATACAGGAAGGATACAGGGACACAGACATAGTGGAGGATACAGGGACACAGACATAGTGGATGATACAGGGACACAGACATAGTGGAGGATACAGGAAGGATACAGGGGCCCAGACATAGTGGAGGATACAGGAAGGATACAGGGACACAGACATAGTGTATGATACAGGAAGGATACAGGGACACAGACATAGTGGGGGATACAGGAAGGATACAGGTACACAGACATAGTGGAGGATACATGAATGATACAGGGAAACAGACATAGTGGATGATTCAGGAAGGATACAGGGACACAGACATAGTGGAGGATACAGGGACACAGACATAGTGGAGAATACAGGAGGGATACAGGGACACAGACATAGTGGAGTATACAGGAACGATACAGGGTCACAGACATATTGGAGGATACAGGGACACAGACATAGTGGAGGATACAGGAAGGATACAGGGACACAGACATAGTGGAGGATACAGGAAGGATACAGGGTCACAGACATAGTGGAGGATACAGGAAGGATACAGGGACACAGACATAGTGGAGGACACAGGAAGGATACAGGGACACAGACATAGTGGAGGATACAGGAAGGATACAGGGACACAGACATAGTGGAGGATACAGGAAGGATACAGGGACACAGACATAGTGGAGGATACAGGAAGGATACAGGGTCACAGACATATTGGAGGATACAGGAAGGATACAGGGACACAGACATAGTGGAGGATACAGGGGCACAGACATAGTGGAGGATACAGGAAGGATACAGGGAAACAGACATAGTGGATGATTCAGGAAGGATACAGGGGCACAGACATAGTGGAGGATACAGGAAGGATACAGGGTCACAGACATAGTGGAGGATACAGGAAGGATACAGGGACACAGACATAGTGGAGGATACAGGAAGGATACAGGGACACAGACATAGTGGAGGATACAGGAAGGATACAGGGACATAGACATAGTGGAGGATACAGGAGGGATACAGGGTCACAGACATATTGGAGGATACAGAAAGGATACAGGGTCACAGACATATTGGAGGATACAGGAAGGATACAGGGACACAGACATAGTGGAGGATACAGGGGCACAGACATAGTGGAGGATACAGGAAAATAGGCATAGTGGAGTATACAGGAGGGATACAGGGACACAGACATAGTGGAAGATACAGAAAGGATACAGGGTCACAGACATATTGGAGGATACAGGAAGGATACAGGGACACAGACATAGTGGAGGATACAGCGGCACAGACATAGTGGAGGATACAGGGATACAGACATAGTGGAGAATGTAGGGACGGATACAGGGACACACACACATCGTGGAGGATACAGGAAGGATACAGGGACACAGACATAGTGGAGGATACAGGGATACAGACATAGTGGAGAATGTAGGGATGGATACAGGAACACACACACATCGTGGAGGATACAGGAAGGATACAGGGACACAGACATAGTGGAGGATACAGGAAGGATTCAGGGACACAGACATAGTGGAGGATATAGGGAACACAGACATAGTAGAGGATACAGGAAGGATTCAGGGACACAGACATAGTGGAGGATATAGGGAACACAGACATAGTAGAGGATACAGGAAGGATTCAGGGACACAGACATAGTGGAGGATATAGGGAACACAGACATAGTGGAGGATTCAGGGACACATACATGGTGGAGGATACAGGCGGGATACAGGGACACAGACATAAGGGAGGATACAGGAATGATTCAGGGACACAGACATAGTGGAGGATACAGGGAACACAGAGATAAGGGAGGATACAGGAAGGATACAGGGTCACAGACATAGTGGAGGATACAGGAAGGATACAGGGTCACAGACATAGTAGAGGATACAGGAACACAGAGATAGTGGAGGATACAGGAAGGATACAGAGACACAGACATAGTAGAGGATACAGGGCAACAGACATAGTGGAGGATACAGGAGGGACACAGGTACACATACATAGTGGAGGATACAGGAAGGATACAGGGGCACAGACATAGTGGAGGATACAGGGCCACAGACATAGTGGAGGATACAGTGACACAGACATAGTGGATGATACAGGAGGGACACAGGTACACATACATAGTGGAGCATACAGGAATGATTCAGGGACACAGACATAGTGGAGGATACAGGGCAACAGACATAGTGGAGGATACAGGAGGGACACAGGTACACATACATAGTGGAGGATACAGGAAGGATACAGGGGCACAGACATAGTGGAGGATACAGGGCCACAGACATAGTGGAGGATACAGTGACACAGACATAGTGGATGATACAGGAGGGATACAGGGACACAGACATAGTAGAGGATACAGGAACACAGACATAGTGGATGATACAGGAAGGATACAGGGACACAGACATAGTAGAGGATACAGGAAGGATACAGGGACACAGACATAGTTGAGGATATAAGAAGGATACAGGGGCCCAGACATAGTGGAGGATACAGGAAGGATACAGGGACACAGACATAGTGGAGGATACAGGAAGGATACAGGGACACAGAGATAGTGGAGGATACAGGAAGGATACAGGGACACAGACATAGTGGAGGATACAGGAAGGATACAGGAACACAGACATAGTGGAGGAATACAGGAACACAGACCTAGTGGAGGATACAGGGACACAGACATAGTGGAGGATACAGTGACACAGACATAGTGGATGATACAGGAGGGATACAGGGACACAGACATAGTAGAGGATACAGGAACACAGACATAGTGGATGATACAGGAAGGATACAGGGACACAGACATAGTAGAGGATACAGGAAGGATACAGGGACACAGACATAGTGGAGGATATAAGAAGGATACAGGGGCCCAGACATAGTGGAGGATACAGGAAGGATACAGGGACACAGACATAGTGGAGGATACAGGAAGGATACAGGGACACAGAGATAGTGGAGGATACAGGAAGGATACAGGGACACAGACATAGTGGAGGATACAGGAAGGATACAGGAACACAGACATAGTGGAGGAATACAGGAACACAGACATAGTGGAGGATACAGGGACACAGACATAGTGGAGGATACAGGGACACAGACATAGTGGAGGATACAGGAAGGATACAGGAACACAGACATAGTGGAGGAATACAGGGACACAGACATAGTGGAGGATACAGGGACACAGACATAGTGGAGGATACAGTGACACAGACATAGTGGATGATACAGGAGGGATACAGGGACACAGACATAGTAGAGGATACAGGAACACAGACATAGTGGATGATACAGGAAGGATACAGGAACACAGACATAGTGGAGGATACAGGAAGGATACAGGAACACATACATAGTGGAGGATACAGGGAAACACAGACATAGTGGAGGAATACAGGGACACAGACATAGTGGAGGATACAGGGCCACAGACATAGTGGATGATACAGGAAGGATACAGGGACACAGACATAGTAGAGGATACAGGAAGGATACAGGGACACAGACATAGTGGAGGATATAAGAAGGATACAGGGGCCCAGACATAGTGGAGGATACAGGAAGGATACAGGGACACAGACATAGTGGAGGATACAGGAAGGATACAGGGACACAGAGATAGTGGAGGATACAGGAAGGATACAGGGACACAGACATAGTGGAGGATACAGGAAGGATACAGGGACACAGACATAGTGGAGGATACAGTGACACAGACATAGTGGATGATACAGGAGGGATACAGGGACACAGACATAGTAGAGGATACAGGAACACAGACATAGTGGATGATACAGGAAGGATACAGGGACACAGACATAGTGGAGGATATAAGAAGGATACAGGAACACAGACATAGTGGAGGAATACAGGGACACAGACATAGTGGAGGATACAGGGACACAGACATAGTGGAGGATACAGGAAGGATACAGGAACACAGACATAGTGGAGGAATACAGGGACACAGACATAGTGGAGGATACAGGGACACAGACATAGTGGAGGATACAGGGACACAGACATAGTGGAGGATACAGGAAGGATACAGGAACACAGACATAGTGGAGGATACAGGAAGGATACAGGAACACAGACATAGTGGAGGATACAGGGACACAGACATAGTGGAGGAATACAGGGACACAGACATAGTGGAGGATACAGGGCCACAGACATAGTGGATGATACAGGAAGGATACAGGGACACAGACATAGTAGAGGATACAGGAAGGATACAGGGACACAGACATAGTGGAGGATATAAGAAGGATACAGGGGCCCAGACATAGTGGAGGATACAGGAAGGATACAGGGACACAGACATAGTGGAGGATACAGGAAGGATACAGGGACACAGAGATAGTGGAGGATACAGGAAGGATACAGGGACACAGACATAGTGGAGGATACAGGAAGGATACAGGAACACAGACATAGTGGAGGATACAGGGACACAGACATAGTGGAGGATACAGGGACACAGACATAGTGGAGGATACAGGAAGGATACAGGAACACAGACATAGTGGAGGATACAGGGACACAGACATAGTGGAGGAATACAGGAACACAGACATAGTGGAGGATACAGGGACACAGACATAGTGGAGGATACAGGAAGGATACAGGAACACAGACATAGTGGAGGAATACAGGGACACAGACATAGTGGAGGATACAGGGACACAGACATAGTGGAGGATACAGGGACACAGACATAGTGGAGGATACAGGAAGGATACAGGAACACAGACATAGTGGAGGAATACAGGGACACAGACATAGTGGAGGATACAGGGTCACAGACATAGTGGAGGATACAGGAACACAGAGATAGTGGAGGATACAGGAAGGATACAGGGATACAGAAATAGTGGAGGATACAGGGTCACAGACATAGTGGAGGATACAGACCCAGACATAGTGGAGGATACAGGAGGGACACAGGTACACATACATAGTGGAGCATACAGGAATGATTCAGGGAACCAGACATAGTGGAGGATACAGGGCCACAGACATAGTGGAGGATACAGGAGGGACACAGGTACACATACATAGTGGAGGATACAGGAAGGATACAGGGGCACAGACATAGTGGAGGATACAGGGCCACAGACATAGTGGAGGATACAGTGACACAGACATAGTGGATGATACAGGAGGGATACAGGGACACAGACATAGTAGAGGATACAGGAACACAGACATAGTGGATGATACAGGAAGGATACAGGGACACAGACATAGTAGAGGATACAGGAAGGATACAGGGACACAGACATAGTGGAGGATATAAGAAGGATACAGGGGCCCAGACATAGTGGAGGATACAGGAAGGATACAGGGACACAGACATAGTGGAGGATACAGGAAGGATACAGGGACACAGAGATAGTGGAGAATACAGGAAGGATACAGGAACACAGACATAGTGGAGGAATACAGGGACACAGACATAGTGGAGGATACAGGGTCACAGACATAGTGGAGGATACAGGAACACAGAGATAGTGGAGGATACAGGAAGGATACAGGGATACAGAAATAGTGGAGGAATACAGGGACACAGACATAGTGGAGGATACAGGGACACAGACATAGTGGAGGAATACAGGGACACAGACATAGTGGAGGAATACAGGAAGGATACAGGGACACAGACATAGTGGATGATTCAGGAAGGACACAGGAACACAGACATAGTGGAGGAATACAGGGACACAGACATAGTGGAGGAATACAGGGACACAGACATAGTGGAGGAATACAGGGACACAGACATAGTGGAGGAATACAGGAAGGATACAGGGACACAGACATAGTGGAGGAATACAGGGACACATACATAGTGGAGGATACAGGGACACAGACATAGTGGAGGAATACAGGGACACAGACATAGTGGAGGAATACAGGAAGGATACAGGGACACAGACATAGTGGATGATTCAGGAAGGATACAGGGGCACAGACATAGTGGAGGATACAGGAAGGATACAGGGACACAGACATAGTAGAGGATATAAGAAGGATACAGGGGCCCAGACATAGTGGAGGATACAGGAAGGATACAGGGGCCCAGACATAGTGGAGGATACAGGAAGGATACAGGGACACAGACATAGTGGAGGATACAGGAAGGATACAGGGACACAGAGATAGTGGAGGATACAGGAAGGATACAGGGACACAGACATAGTGGAGGATACAGGGACACAGACATAGTGGATGATACAGGGACACAGAGATAGTGGAGGATACAGGAAGGATACAGGAACACAGACATAGTGGATGATACAGTGACACAGACATAGTGGATGATACAGGAGGGATACAGGGACACAGACATAGTAGAGGATACAGGAACACAGACATAGTGGATGATACAGGAAGGATACAGGGACACAGACATAGTAGAGGATACAGGAAGGATACAGGGACACAGACATAGTGGAGGATATAAGAAGGATACAGGGGCCCAGACATAGTGGAGGATACAGGAAGGATACAGGGACACAGACATAGTGGAGGATACAGGAAGGATACAGGGACACAGAGATAGTGGAGGATACAGGAAGGATACAGGGACACAGACATAGTGGAGGATACAGGAAGGATACAGGAACACAGACATAGTGGAGGATTCAGGGACACATACATGGTGGAGGATACAGGCGGATACAGGGACACAGACATAAGGGAGGATACAGGAACACAGACATAGTGGAGGATACAGGAAGGATACAGGGATACAGACATAGTGGAGGAATACAGGGACACAGACATAGTGGAGGAATACAGGGACACAGACATAGTGGAGGAATACAGGGACACAGACATAGTGGAGGGATACAGGGACACAGACATAGTGGAGGATACAGGGACACAGACATAGTGGAGGATACAGGAAGGATACAGGGATACAGACATAGTGGAGGAATACAGGGACACAGACATAGTGGAGGATACAGGAAGGATACAGGGATACAGACATAGTGGAGGATACAGGGTCACATACATAGTGGAGGATACAGACACACTAGACACACAGACTGGACACACACACACTGGACACACACACTGGACACACACACACTGGACACACACACTGGACACACACACTGGACACACACACTGGACACGCACGCTGAACACACACACACTGGACAAACACACTGGACACACACACTGGACACACACACTGGACACACACACTGGACACACACACACTGGACACACACACTGGACACACACACTGGACACACACACTGGACACACACACTGGACACACACACTGGACAAACACACTGGACACACACACTGGACACACACACTGGACACACACACTGGACACACACACTGGACACACACACTGGACACACACACACTGGACACATACACTGGACACACACACTGGACACACACACTGGACACACACACACACACTGGACACACAAGCTGAACACACACACACTGGACACACACACACTGGACACACACACTGCACACACACACTGGACACACACACTGGACACACACACACACGCTGGACACACACGCTGAACACACACACACTGGACAAACACACTGGACACACACACACACACACACACTGGACACACACGCTGAACACACACACACTGGACACACACACTGGACACACACACACTGGACACACACATGCTGGACACACACACTGGACACACACACTGGACACACACACACTGGACACACACGCTGGACACACACACTGGACACACACACACTGGACACACACACACTGGACACACACACACTGGACACACACACTGGACAAACACACTGGACACACACACTGGACACACACACTGGACACACACACACTGGACACACACACACTGGACAAACACACTGGACACACACTGGACACACACACTGGACACACACACACACTGGACACACACTGGACACACACGCTGGACACACACACACTGGACACACACACTGGACACACACGCTGGACACACACACACTGGACACACACACTGGACACACACACACTGGACACACACGCTGGACACACACACACTGGACACACACACGCTGGACACACACACACTGGACACACACACTGGACACAAACACACTGGACACACACACACTGGAAACACACGCTGGACACACACACACTGGACACACACGCTGGACACACACACACTGGACACACACACTGGACACACACACACTGGAAACACACGCTGGACACACACTGGACACACACACTGGACACACACAATGGACACACACACACACTGGACACACACGCTGGACACACACACTGGACACACACACTGGACACACACACTGGACATACACACACTGGACACACACACACTGGACACACACGCTGGACACACACACTGGACACACACACTGGACACACACACTGGACATACACACACTGGACACACACACACTGGACACACACGCTGGACACACACACTGGACACACACACTGGACACACACACACTGGACACACACTGGACAAACACACTGGACACACACACTGGACACACACACACTGGACACACACACACTGGACACACACACTGGACAAACACACTGGACACACACACACACACACTGGACACACACGCTGAACACACACACACTGGACACACACACACTGGACACACACTGGACAAACACACTGGACACACACTGGACACACACACTGGACACACACACACTGGACAAACACACTGGACACACACACACTGGACACACACACACTGGACACATACACTGGACACACAAACACTGGACACACACTGGACACACACTGGACACACACACTGGACACACACACTGGACACACACTGGACACACACTGGACACACACACACTGGACACACACACACACACACTGGACACACACTGGACACACACTGGACACACACACTGGACACACACACACTGGACACACACACTGGACACACACAAGACACACACACACACACTGGACACACACACACTGGACACACACTGGACAAACACACTGGACACACACACACTGGACACATACACACACACACACTGGACACACACACACACACTGGACACACACACTGGACACACACACTGGACACACACTGGACACACACTGGACACACACACACTGGACACACACACACTGGACACACACTGGACACACACTGGACACACACACGCTGGACACACACACGCTGGACACACACTGGACACACACTGGACACACACACACTGGACACACGCTGGACACACACACTGGACACACACGCTGGACACACACTGGACACACACTGGACACACACTGGACACACACACACTGGACACACACACTGGACACACACACGCTGGACACACACTGGACACACACACACTGGACACACACACTTGACACACACACACGCTGGACACACACACTGGACACACACGCTGGACACACACATTGGACACACACATTGGACACACGCGCTGGACACACACGCTGGACACACACACACTGGACAAACACACTGGACACACACACTGGACAAACACACTGGACATATACACTGTACACACACACACTGGACAAACACACTGGACACACACACTGGACACACACACTGGACACACACACACTGGACAAACACACTGGACAAACACACTGGACAAACACACTGGACATATACACATTGGACACACACACTGGACACACACACTGGACACACACATTGGACACACACACACTGGACAAACACACTGGACAAACACACTGGACAAACACACTGGACATATACACACTGGACAAACACACTGGACACACACACTGGACACACACACTGGACACACACACACTGGACAAACACACTGGACACACACACTGGACAAACACACTGGACATATACACTGTACACACACACACTGGACAAACACACTGGACACACACACATTGGACACACACACTGGACACACACTGGACAAACACACTGGACACACACACTGGACACACACACACTGGACACACACACTGGACACACACACTGGACACACACACTGGACAAACACACTGGACAAACACACTGGACACACACACTGGACACACACACTGGACACACACATATTGGACACACACACTGGACAAACACGCTGGACACACACACTGGACACACACACTGGACACACAACACACTGGACAAACACACTGGACACACACACACTGGACACACACACACACTGGACACACACACACTGGACACACACACTGGACAAACACACTGGACACACACACTGGACACACACACTGGACAAACACGCTGGACACACACTGGACACACACACTGGACACACACACTGGACACACACGCTGGACACACACACACTGGACACACACACACTGGACACACACACTGGACACACACAGTGGACACACACACTGGACACACACACTGGACACACACACTGGACACACACGCTGGACACACACACACTGGACACACACACTGGACACACACGCTGGACACACACACACTGGACACACACACAGTGGACACACACACTGGACACACACACTGGACACACACACTGGACACACACGCTGGACACACACACTGGACACACACACTGGACACACACACTGGACACACACACACTGGAAACACACGCTGGACACACACTGGACACACACAATGGACACACACACACACTGGACACACACGCTGGACACACACACTGGACACACACACTGGACACACACACTGGACACACACACTGGACATACACACACTGGACACACACAATGGACACACACGCTGGACACACACACTGGACACACACACTGGAACACACACACTGGACACACACACACTGGACACACACACACTGGACACACACACACACTGGACACACACACACTGGACACACACGCTGGACACACACACTGGACACACACACTGGACACACACACTGGACACACACACTGGACACACACACACACACACTGGACACACACACTGGACACACACACACTGGACACACACACTGGACAAACACACTGGACACACACACTGGACACACACACTGGACACACACACTGGACACACACACACTGGACACACACACTGGACACACACACACTGGACACACACTGGACAAACACACTGGACACACACACGCTGGACACACACTGGACACACACGCTGGACACACACTGGACACACACTGGACACACACTGGACACACACGCTGGACACACACTGGACACACACGCTGGACACACACTGGACACACACACACTGGACAAACACACTTGACACACACACACTGGACACACATTAGCAGATGCTCTTATCCGGACAGATATATCAGTCCACTAATACAGGACTAGTAAAGGTCTGTTAATACAGGAATAGTAAAGGTCTGTTAATACAGGACTAGTAAAGGTCTGTTAATACAGGACTAGTAATACAGGACTAGTAAAGGTCTGTTAATACAGGACAAGTAAAGGTCTGTTAATACAGGACTAGTAAAGGTCTGTTAATACAGGACTAGTAAAGGTCTGTTAATACAGGACAAAGGTCACACTGTAATACAGGACTAGTAAAGGTCTGTTAATACAGGACTAGTAAAGGTCTGTTAATACAGGACTAGTAAAGGTCTGTTAATACAGGACAAGTAAAGGTCTGTTAATACAGGACTAGTAAAGGTCTGTTAATACAGGACTAGTAAAGGTCTGTTAATACAGGACTAGTAAAGGTCTGTTAATACAGGACTAGTAAAGGTCTGTTAATACAGGACTAGTAAAGGTCTGGTAATACAGGACTAGTAAAGGTCTGTTAATACAGGACTAGTAAAGGTCTGTTAATACAGGACTAGTAAAGGTATGTTAATACAGGACTAGTAATACAGGACTAGTAAAGGTCTGTTAATACAGGACTAGTAATACAGGACTAGTAAAGGTCTGTTAATACAGGACAAGTAAAGGTCTGTTAATACAGGACTAGTAAAGGTCTGTTAATACAGGACTAGTAAAGGTCTGTTAATACAGGACTAGTAAAGGTCTGTTAATACAGGACAGTAAAGGTCTGTTAATACAGGAATAGTAATACAGGACTAGTAAAGGTCTGTTAATACAGGACTAGTAAAGGTCTGTTAATACAGGACTAGTAAAGGTCTGTTAATACAGGACTAGTAAAGGTCTGTTAATACAGGACTAGTAAAGGTCAGGAATAGTAATACAGGACTAGTAAAGGTCTGTTAATACAGGACTAGTAAAGGTCTGTTAATACAGGACTAGTAAAGGTCTGTTAATACAGGACTAGTAAAGGTCTGTTAATACAGGACTAGTAAAGGTCTGTTAATACAGGACTAGTAAAGGTCTGTTAATACAGGACTAGTAAAGGTCTGTTAATACAGGACTAGTAAAGGTCTGTTAATACAGGACAAGTAAAGGTCTGTTAATACAGGACTAGTAAAGGTCTGTTAATACAGGACTAGTAAAGGTCTGTAATACAGGACTAGTAAAGGTCTGTTAATACAGGACTAGTAAAGGTCTGTTAATACAGGACTAGTAAAGGTATGTTAATACAGGACTAGTAATACAGGACTAGTAAAGGTCTGTTAATACAGGACTAGTAATACAGGACTAGTAAAGGTCTGTTAATACAGGACAAGTAAAGGTCTGTTAATACAGGACTAGTAAAGGTCTGTTAATACAGGACTAGTAAAGGTCTGTTAATACAGGACTAGTAAAGGTCTGTTAATACAGGACTAGTAAAGGTCTGTTAATACAGGAATAGTAATACAGGACTAGTAAAGGTCTGTTAATACAGGACTAGTAAAGGTCTGTTAATACAGGACTAGTAAAGGTCTGTTAATACAGGACTAGTAAAGGTCTGTTAATACAGGACAAGTAAAGGTCTGTTAATACAGGACTAGTAAAGGTCTGTTAATACAGGACTAGTAAAGGTCTGTTAATACAGGACAAGTAAAGGTCTGTTAATACAGGACTAGTAAAGGTATGTTAATACAGGACTAGTAATACAGGACTAGTAAAGGTCTGTTAATACAGGACTAGTAATACAGGACTAGTAAAGGTCTGTTAATACAGGACAAGTAAAGGTCTGTTAATACAGGACTAGTAAAGGTATGTTAATACAGGACTAGTAATACAGGACTAGTAAAGGTCTGTTAATACAGGACTAGTAATACAGGACTAGTAATACAGGACAAGTAAAGGTCTGTTAATACAGGACTAGTAAAGGTCTGTTAATACAGGACTAGTAAAGGTCTGTTAATACAGGACAAGTAAAGGTCTGTTAATACAGGACTAGTAAAGGTCTGTTAATACAGGACTAGTAAAGGTCTGTTAATACAGGACTAGTAAAGTTCTGTTAATACAGGACTAGTAAAGGTCTGTTAATATAGGACTAGTAAAGGTCTGTTAATACAGGACTAGTAAAGGTCTGTTAATACAGGACTAGTAAAGGTCTGTTAATTCAGGACTAGTAAAGGTCTGTTAATACAGGACTAGTAAAGGTCTGTTAATACAGGACAAGTAAAGGTATGTTAATACAGGACTAGTAAAGGTCTGTTAATACAGGACTAGTAAAGGTATGTTAATACAGGACTAGTAAAGGTCTGTTAATACAGGACTAGTAAAGGTCTGTTAATACAAAACTAGTAAAGGTTTGTTAATACAGGACTAGTAAAGGTCTGTTAATACAGGACTAGTAAAGGTCTGTTAATACAAAACTAGTAAAGGTTTGTTAATACAGGACTAGTAAAGGTCTGTTAATACAAAACTAGTAAAGGTATGTTAATACAGGACTAGTAAAGGTCTGTTAATACAGGACTAGTAAAGGTCTGTTAATACAAAACTAGTAAAGGTTTGTTAATACAGGACTAGTAAAGGTCTGTAAATACAGGACTAGTAAAGGTATGTTAATACAGGACTAGTAAAGGTCTGTTAATACAGGACTAGTAAAGGTCTGTTAATACAGGACTAGTAAAGGTCTGTTAATACAGGACTAGTAAAGGTCTGTTAATACAGGACTAGTAAAGGTCTGTTAATACAGGACTAGTAAAGGTCTGTTAATACAGGACTAGTAAAGGTCTGTTAATACAGGACTAGTAAAGGTCTGTTAATACAGGACTAGTAAAGGTCTGTTAATACAGGACTAGTAAAGGTCTGTTAATTCAGGACTAGTAAAGGTCTGTTAATACAGGACTAGTAAAGGTCTGTTAATACAGGACTAGTAAAGGTCTGTTAATACAGGACTAGTAATACAGGACTAGTAAAGGTCTGTTAATACAGGACTAGTAAAGGTCTGTTAATACAGGACTAGTAAAGGTCTGTTAATACAGGACTAGTAAAGGTCTGTTAATACAGGACTAGTAAAGGTCTGTTAATACAGGACTAGTAAAGGTCTGTTAATACAGGACAAGTAAAGGTCTGTTAATACAGGACTAGTAAAGGTCTGTTAATACAGGACTAGTAAAGGTCTGTTAATACAGGACTAGTAAAGGTCTGTTAATACAGGACTAGTAAAGGTCTGTTAATACAGGACTAGTAAAGGTCTGTTAATACAGGACTAGTAAAGGTCTGTTAGTACAGGACTAGTAAAGGTCTGTTAATACAGGACTAGTAAAGGTCTGTTAATACAGGACTAGTAAAGGTCTGTTAATACAGGACTAGTAAAGGCCCAGTGCACTACTTTGTAAAAAATTCTATACATATTCACTTTAAAAAATCTATATATACAGTATATATATGTATTTTGCAAGAACCTCAGCACCCCCACTTCCTGCGGCCATGTGAGACTGCCTGCCGCCCTAGTTATTCTCTATGCAATAGGCTACACTACTACAAGTGGCTTATTACTTGCATTGGGAATTATATAAAATATATTATCTAAATAGCTGTGTCTCACCAATCTGATTTATTCGTAATAACAGTCGTCCTAGAGCAGCACAGAGACGTGAGAGAATTGCGCCTCCCTCAAGATTCCGGAAGTTGCCAAAATGTAAACATATACTTGAAAAATAAAAAGATATCCAAACCCTTTGCCTACTCCCTAAAACACGTGCTCCCTGGCTGACCTGCAGCACGTTGTGCGCGGAAATGATTAGGTTGTAGGTGAGGGGGACAACATGTTCCCTATTATCGAGGACCCCACTTCAAAACAATAGTATTTTTTTTTTAAATAACCTTTTAACGACGCACAACCACACAATTGAACCATCACTTTAACCCATTAACACCTTGTTTTGTTGCCTATGATGTTTGGTTGTTTTACAATTGGAATAGCAGCCAGGAGCAGTGACATTTGCTAAATACTAGATATATAATATCTACAAAGATTAAATTGTGTTAGAATAAATCAAAGGCATAAGGAACCATTGGCGACCAGCATATGAGCGCATTCAGGCATGCTTCCATCCTGGCTTCCATCCCAAGACTCTTTCAGGACCACTCTTTTACTATACCCGCTGTTTCTTGTCTGAGCGTCACGGAGAGAAAGAAAGGGAAAGAGAGAGAGAGACAGGCTGACAAACTGACTACAGCTACCTGCTGGAAGCGAACGCACTGACTGGGAGGAGGATCGGATATTGAAACACGCACTCTCAACCGAGCAACAAGACAATACAAACAGCTACAACAAAACCCGCAATTAGAGAAGAGTTGTGTGTGTTTTCCAGACGGCAAAGAGGACTAATAATCATCATTACCATTGACCCAACGCCATCAGAAAACCCAGGAGTGAATATATAGCCATGTATTTGAATAGAGAAGAGAACAATAGCAAAGGTAAGAATATTTTAAGAATGTATCCACTCTTTGCGAGGAGCACTCCGTGCCTGACAGTTTCGAGGTGTGTATTTGGGTACGGGGAGACGAGGGTAATAACCCGCACTGTTTTACGATACTGTTATGATCATCGCTGTTATGTGTTGGGGATAAGTTGAGGGTCATTGTCACGGACATCTGTAGGGCATCTTGTAGGCTACACATAACGATCCAGACTGATGTTAATGTGTGTCATTGTAGGGCTCTAGGTCACTCTTCTCATCATATCAGATATCATGTCAGCGTTATTTATAAACTAACCTTCCGTTTTGTCTTCAGTGCGATGAATTCCAAATGTAGGCTAGAATAAGCTACTTGTTGTTAGGCATAGATGGTCTGCCTGCCGACGGATCGTGTCTTTTTGTTATTTTGACACCTATTCACTAGTAAAGGACAACCAAACACAAGGTCACAACGATGACCAAGTGTATCTGTGGAAGAGGCTCGGCTATCCTCTCTTCAGACGCCGACATTTGGCGGAAAAGCTACGCGTTATGGATTCGTTTATGAAAGAGAGAGGGGGGTGGGGGGGGGTGGAAAGAAGGGAGCAATGTCTAGGTGAGGAAGAAGAGGAAGAAGAAGGGAAAGAAATAGGCATTTATTAGGAGTAATTTCTCCCACGTGTTTTGGAGGCGTAATGCGTGATTTGCGGGGTTTTCCAGTGTAATACTCCCTACTAGTGTCCCCCTATCTGGGTCGCGTTCATTCGCTCTGGGGCCGGGAGATAATTACCAGCACCACCTAGACGAGACCTGAAGGTCTGTAGTAGCCTAATAACACCTGCTGCTGCTGGAGGAGGGAGACGGAAGGGGAGAAAGGAGGAGAGGGTGAGGGAAGGAGAGAAAGTAGGAGAGAGAAGGGGGAGGGGGAGGGAAGGAGATAAAGTAGGAGAGAGAGAAAGGAGGGGAGGGTGAGGGAAGGAGAGAAAGTAGGAGAGAGAGAAAGGAGGAGGGTGAGGGAAGGAGAGAAAGGAGGAGAGAGAGAAAGGAGGGGAGGGTGAGGGAAGGAGAGAAAGTAGGAGAGAGAGAAAGGAGGAGGGTGAGGGAAGGAGAGAAAGGAGGAGAGAGAGAAAGGAGGGGAGGGTGAGGGAAGGGGAAGGAGAGAGAGAAGGAGGAGGGTGAGGGAAGGAGAGAAAGGAGGAGAGAGAGAAAGGAGGGGAGGGTGAGGGAATGAGAGAAAGGAGGAGAGAGAGAAAGGAGGGGAGGGTGAGGGAAGGAGAGAAAGGAGGAGAGAGAGAAAGGAGGGGAGGGTGAGGGAAGGAGAGAAAGGAGGAGAGAGAGAAAGGAGGGGAGGGTGAGGGAAGGAGAGAAAGGAGGAGAGAGAGAAAGGAGGGGAGGGTGAGGGAAGGAGAGAAAGTAGGAGAGAGAGAAAGGAGGAGGGGCGTTTTTTTTGTTCATTTCCTTTAGACGTTAGATAATGGTCTGGTGCGCTGTGTGACTGATAAGGCCACGATACAACTACCGGTCTATTTATTACGTGTGTGTGTGTGTGTGTGTGTGTGTGTGTGTGTGTGTGTGTGTGTTGTAATATCGAGTACAACAACAACTAGTCTACAGACTGAATAAGCTTTTTTGGAAGGTGGAGTAGTAGACAGAAGGAGGTATTACGTCCCAGTATTAGAGTCGGAATATTCCACTACTTCTCAGCCCCGGCTGCACATGCACTGATTTGGGGCCTTTTTTCTCTCACGTGAGCGTGTGGACTTTGACTGGCAGGTTGTTAGTCTGTAATCCGGGAGCCCGGTACGGCCGCGTGCTCTCTGCTCTGGCTTTAAAATTCAACTCGCGTCTCAAGGTGGAGGAGAGAGGAGGGGAGAGAGAGAGAGATGGAGAGGGAGGGAGAGAGTGATTGAGAGGGAGAGAGAGAGTACTGAGAGAGAGAGATAGACAGAGAGAGAGATTGAGAGGGAGAGAGATAGAGAGGGAGAGAGAGACAGGGAGAGAGATAGAGAGGGAGAGAGAGACAGGGAGAGAGATATGGAGAGGGAGAGAGGGTATGGAGAGAGGGAGAGACAGAGAGAGAGAGATTGAGAGGGAGAGAGATAGAGAGGGAGAGAGAGACAGGGAGAGAGATATGAAGAAGGAGAGAGATTGAGAGGGAGAGAGAGATATGGAGAGGGAGAGAGATAGAGAGAGAGGAGGAGAGGGAAAGA
Organism: Oncorhynchus keta; assembly: GCF_023373465.1. Taxonomy (NCBI): domain Eukaryota; kingdom Metazoa; phylum Chordata; class Actinopteri; order Salmoniformes; family Salmonidae; genus Oncorhynchus; species Oncorhynchus keta. Next base: position 44,300,653 of record NC_068446.1, on the reverse strand, counting down.
GAGTGAGAGTTGTGTGGACCATATCGATGACTAGAAGAGAAGTGGCTGGAGAACAAACGACTTGATCATCTCTCTCTCTCTCTATTCAATTCAAAATGTGTTATTGTCTGTCCAGGAGGGAGGACAAGGCCTGATGGACCTGGATAGCAGGGTGACAGAGGTCTGACTCAATGAGGTGCAGAGAGGATACTGAACCTACTGTCTCTCTCTCTCTCTCTCTCTCTCTGTCTCTCTCTCTCTCTCTCTCTCTCTCTCTCTCTCTCTCTCTCTCTCTCTCTCTCTCTCTCTCCCTCTCTCTAACCCTCTCTGTCCCTCTCCCTCTCTCTCTGTCCCTCTCTCTCTCTCTCTCTCTCTCTTTATGTCCCTCACTCTCTCTCTCTCCCTCTCTCTCTCTGTCTCTCTCTCTCTCTCTCTCTCTCTCTGTCCCTCTCTCTGTCTCTCAATTCAAGTCAAGGGGCTTTATTGGCATGGGACACATATGTTAACATTGCCAAAGCAAGTAAAATAGATCATAAACAAAAGTTAAATAAATAATAAAAAATGTACAGTAAACATTACATTCACAAAAGTTCCAAAAGAATAAAGACATTTCAAATGTCATATTATGTCTATATGCAGTATTGTAACGATGTACAAATAGTTAAAGTACAAAAGGGAAAATTAATTAACATACATATGGGTTGTGTTTACAATGGTGTGTGTTGTTCACTGGTTGCCCTTTTCTCGTGGCAACAGGTCACAAATCTTGCTGCTGTGATGGCACACTGTGGTATTTCACCCAGTAGATATGGGTGTTTATCAAAATTGGATTTGTTTTTCATTCTTTGTGGGTCTGTGTAATCTGAGGGAAATAGGTATCTCTAATATGGTCATACATTTGGCAAGAGGTCTCACTAACTCGCTCTCTCTCTCTCTCTACTGGGGAAATACATGCAGTCTGTTGTGTTGTTGTCCCTGCCTTCTTGCCCTTTGTGCTGTTATCTGTGCCCAATAATGGTTGTACCATGTTTTGTGCTGCTACCATGTTGTGTTGCTACCATGTTGTGTTGCTGCCATGTTGTGCTGTCACCATGTTGTGTTGCTGCCACGTTGTGTCATTACCGTGTTGCTACCATGTTGTGCTGCTACCATGTTGTGCTGCTACCATGTTGTGCTGCTACCATGTTGTGTTGCTACCATGTTGTGCTGCTACCACGTTGTGCTGCTACCACGTTGTGCTGCTACCATATTGTGTTGCTACCATGTTGTGTTGCTACCATGTTGTTCTGCTACCATGTTGTGCTGCTACCATGTTGTGTTGCTACCATGTTGTGCTGCTACCACGTTGTGCTGCTACCATGTTGTGCTGCTACCATGTTGTGCTGCTACCATGTTGTGCTGCTACCATGTTGTGTTGCTACCATGTTGTGCTGCTACCATGTTGTGCTGCTACCATGTTGATGATATTTTAATTAAAGAAAGCACTGAACACTGAATACAAAACAATCGTGAAGCTAATATAAGAACTGTGCTGACACAAGCAACGAACATAGACAATCACCCACAACCCACAATGACAAAACAGGCTACCTAAATATGGTTCCCAATCAGAGACAACGACTAACACTTGCCTCTGATTGAGAACCATATCAGGCCAGACATAGAAACAGACAAACTAGACATCCAACATAGAATGCCCACTCAGATCACACCCTGACCAAACAAAACATAGAAACATACAAAGCAAACTATGGTCAGGGCGTGACATTGTTGTCATGTTGTGTTGCTACCATGTTGTGTTGTCATGTGTTGCTACCATGCTGTGTTGTCATGTTGTGTTGCTACCATGCTGTGTTGTCATGTGTTGCTACCATGCTGTGTTGTCATGTTGTGTTGCTACCATGCTGTGTTGTCATGTTGTGTTGCTACCATGCTGTGTTGTCATGTTGTGTTGCTACCATGCTGTGTTGTCATGTTGTGTTGCTACCATGCTGTGTTGTCATGTTGTGTTGCTACCATGCTGTGTTGTCATGTTGTGTTGCTACCATGCTGTGTTGTCATGTTGTGTTGCTACCATGCTGTGTTGTCATGTTGTGTTGCTACCATGTTGTGTTGTCATGTTGTGTTGCTACCATGTTGTGTTGTCATGTTGTGTTGCTGCCTTGCTGTGTCTTCAGGTCTCTCTTTATGTAGTGTAGTGTTGTCTCTCTTGTCGTGATGTGTGTCTTGTCCTATATTTATAAAAAAAAATTTAGATGTTATATTTATATATATATATTATTTATTATTATTATATATATTTTTTATCCCAGGACCCGTCCCCACAGGAGGCCTTTTGCCTTTTGGTCATTGTGAATAAGAATTTGTTCTTAACTTACTCGCCTAGTTAAATAAAGGTTACCTACAATACATCCCGAATAGCAAACCATTCCCTGTATAGCAGTATGGACGCTGGTCAAATGTAAGCAAAAGTGTACCATTTGGGACGCAGGCCTGTCTGCCCGTTTGAAAATTGAATATAGAAATATAGAAATACTTTTTCCAAGGTTTGGCAGCTGTCCAGGATGGCATTGAATTGGCAGATATATTGAATTATATTTTTTATAGGTTATATAACTGGAGATGAGAAATTATTAGTTTTTCAGGGTTGTGAAGCAGTTGGGATAACACAATTGAATTATCTCTTGGCAAACACCTTCACACAAACGTGTGAGAAAAAACTTAAATATTTCTGACAAATATTATTAAACCTTGGAGAAGTGGGAGAACATCAGAAATACAATCCCTGGCAAAGCTACGGCTATTCGCCCCCACAGTGACATGGAGCTTGTGTCAGTATTTCAGTCAACAAGGCATCTATTTTCATCAGTATTTCAGTCAACAAGGTATCTATTGGTATCAGTATTTCAGTCAACAAGGCATCTATTTTCATCAGTATTTCAGTCAACAAGGTATCTATTGGTATCAGTTTTTCAGTCAATAAGGTATCTATTGGTATCAGTATTTCAGTCAACAAGGTATCTATTTTCGTCAGTATTTCAGTCAACAAGGTATCTATTGGTATCAGTATTTCAGTCAACAAGGCATCTATTTTCATCAGTATTTCAGTCAACAAGGTATCTATTTTCATCAGTATTTCAGTCAACAAGGTATCTATTTTCATCAGTATTTCAGTCAACAAGGTATCTATTGGTATCAGTATTTCAGTCAACAAGGCATCTATTTTCATCAGTATTTCAGTCAACAAGGTATCTATTGGTATCAGTTTTTCAGTCAATAAGGTATCTATTGGTATCAGTTTTTCAGTCAATAAGGTATCTATTGGTATCAGTTTTTCAGTCAATAAGGTATCTATTGGTATCAGTTTTTCAGTCAACAAGGTATATATTTTAATCATTATTTCAGTCAACAAGGTATCTATTGGTATCAGTATTTCAGTCAATAAGGTATCTATTGGTATCAGTTTTTCAGTCAATAAGGTATCTATTGGTATCAGTTTTTCAGTCAATAAGGTATCTATTGGTATCAGTTTTTCAGTCAAGAAGGTATCTATTTTCATCAGTATTTCAGTCAACAATGTATCTATTGGTATCAGTATTTCAGTCAATAAGGTATCTATTGGTATCAGTATTTCAGTCAATAAGGTATCTATTGGTATTAGTTTTTCAGTCAATAAGGTATCTATTGGTATCAGTTTTTCAGTCAATAAGGTATCTATTGGTATCAGTATTTCAGTCAACAAGGCATCTATTTTCACCAATATTTCAGTCAACAAGGTATCTATTTTCATCAGTATTTCAGTCAACAAGGCATCTATTTTCACCAATATTTCAGTCAACAAGGTATCTATTTTCATCAGTATTTCAGTCAACAAGGCATCTATTTTCACCAATATTTCAGTCAACAAGGTATCTATTTTCATCAGTATTTCCGTCAACAAGGTATCTATTTTCATCAGTATTTCAGTCAACAAGGTATCTATTGGTATCAGTATTTCCATCAACAAGGTATCTATTTTCATCAGTATTTCAGTCAACAAGGTATCTATTGGTATCAGTATTTCAGTCAACAAGGTGTCTATTTTTATCAAATCAAATCAAATCAAATTTTATTTGTCACATCTATTGGTTATCAGATGTTTAATGCACTATTCAGCAAAATCTATTGCTTCATCAGTATTTCAGTCAACAAGGTATCTAGCATCAGTATTAACTCAACAATTCCAAAACGACTGTCTTATAACAAGTGTAAGGGGATAAAGAATATTACATAAGGATCTATGAATCAGTGATGGTCAGCATAGGCAAGAACAAGGTATCGAGTACAGTATTTCATATCAGATGAGTATGTAAACAAAGTGGCATAGTTAAAGTGGCAAGTGATACATCTATTTTCATCGATGATTTCAGTCAACAAGGTATCTATGAGATGAATAATGTAGGGTAAGTATTTCAGTCAACATTGTTTAAATCTATTGATATATTTACATCTATTTTCATCCATTTCAGTCAACCATTATTAAAGTGGCTGGAGTTCAGTCAGTGTCAGTGTATCTATTCATCAGTATTTCAGTGGTATCTGTTTAACAGTCTGATGGCCTTGAGATAGAAGCTGTTTTTCAGTCTCTCGGTATCCCTATTTTCACCTATTTCAGTCAACTGACCTCGCCTTCTGGATGATCGGGGTAGTGGCTCAGGTGGTTGAGTCAATGATGATCTTTATGTATTTCAGTAACAAGGTGTCCTGGAGGGCAGGTAGTTTTCCCCGGTATTGCAGTCAACAAGGTATCTACCCTCTGGAGAGCAGTATTACGGTTCAAGGGCGGTATCTATTGCCGTACCAGGCGGTTTCAGTCAACAAGGATCTATTGGTGCATCAGTTTTGAGTGACAAGGCATCTATTTTCAGCCTTCTTTCAGGCGCTGCTGCACGTTCTTCACTATTGTCAGTGGAACAAGGTATCTAGTTTGTCTGTGATTTCAGTCAACAAGGTATCTATTGGTATCAGGAATTTAAAACAACTATCCACTACTGTTCCATCGTATTTCAGTCAAGGGGTGTATCTGCTGTTTCCTGAAGTCCACAATATCTAGTTTTTTCATCAGTATTTCATGCAGCTTGTGTATCTATTTTCATCAGTATTTCAGTCAACAAGTCATCTATTTTCATCAGTATTTCAGTCAACAAGGTATCTATTTTTCATCAGTATTTCAGTTAACAAGGTATCTATTGGTATCAGTATTTCAGTCAACAAGGCATCTATTTTCATCAGTATTTCAGTCAACAAGGTATCTATTTTCATCACTATTACAGTCAACAAGGTATCTATTGGTATCAGTATTTCAGTCAACAAGGTATCTATTGGTATCAGTATTTCAGTCAACAAGGTATCTATTTATCAGTATTTCAGTGAACAAGGTATCTATTTTCATCAGTATTTCAGTGAACAAGGTATCTATTTTCATCAGTATTTCAGTCAACAAGGTATCTATTGGTATCAGTATTTCAGTCAACAAGGCATCTATTGGTATCAGTATTTCAGTCAACAAGGCATCTATTTTCATCAGTATTTCAGTCAACAAGGTATCTATTTTCATCACTATTACAGTCAACAAGGTATCTATTGGTATCAGTATTTCAGTCAACAAGGTATCTATTGGTATCAGTATTTCAGTCAACAAGGTATCTATTATCATCAGTATTTCAGTGAACAAGGTATCTATTTTCATCAGTATTTCAGTGAACAAGGTATCTATTTTCATCAGTATTTCAGTCAACAAGGTATCTATTGGTATCAGTATTTCAGTCAACAAGGTATCTATTGGTATCAGTATTTCAGTCAACAAGGTATCTATTTTCATCAGTATTTCAGTCAACAAGGCATCTATTGGTATCAATATTTCAGTCAACAAGGTATCTATTGGTATCAGTATTTCAGTCAAGAAGGTATCTATTTTCATCAGTATTTCAGTCAACAAGGTATCTATTGGTATCAGTATTTCAGTCAGCACGGTATCTATTTTCATCAGTATTTCAGTCAACAGGGCATCTATTGGTATCACTATTACAGTCAATAAGGTATCTATTGGTATCAGTATTTCAGTCAACAAGGCATCTATTTTCACCAGTATTTCAGTCAACAAGGTATCTATTGGTATCAGTATTTCAGTCAACAAGGTATCTATTTTCATCAGTATTTCAGTCAACAAGGTATCTATTGGTATCAGTATTTCAGTCAACAAGGCATCTATTTTCACCAGTATTTCAGTCAACATGGTATCTATTGGTATCACTATTACAGTTAACAAGGTATCTATTGGTATCAGTATTTCAGTCAACAAGGTATCTATTGGTATCAGTATTTCAGTCAACAAGGTATCTATTGGTATCAGTATTTCAGTCAACAAGGTATCTATTATCATCAGTATTTCAGTGAACAAGGTATCTATTTTCATCAGTATTTCAGTGAACAAGGTATCTATTTTCATCAGTATTTCAGTCAACAAGGTATCTATTGGTATCAGTATTTCAGTCAACAAGGCATCTATTGGTATCAGTATTTCAGTCAACAAGGCATCTATTTTCATCAGTATTTCAGTCAACAAGGTATCTATTTTCATCACTATTACAGTCAACAAGGTATCTATTGGTATCAGTATTTCAGTCAACAAGGTATCTATTGGTATCAGTATTTCAGTCAACAAGGTATCTATTATCATCAGTATTTCAGTGAACAAGGTATCTATTTTCATCAGTATTTCAGTCAACAAGGTATCTATTGGTATCAGTATTTCAGTCAACAAGGTATCTATTGGTATCAGTATTTCAGTCAACAAGGTATCTACTTTCATCAGTATTTCAGTCAACAAGGCATCTATTTTCATCAGTATTTCAGTCAACAAGGTATCTATTTGTATCAGTATTTCAGTCAACAAGGTATCTATTTTCATCAGTATTTCAGTCAACAAGGTATCTATTGGTATCAGTATTTCAGTTAACAAGGTATCTATTTTATCAGTATTTCAGTCAACAAGGTATCTATTGGTATCAGTATTTCAGTCAACAAGGTATCTATTGGTATCAGTATTTCAGTCAACAAGGTATCTATTATCATCAGTATTTCAGTGAACAAGGTATCTATTTTCATCAGTATTTCAGTCAACAAGGTATCTATTTTCATCAGTATTTCAGTCAACAAGGTATCTATTGGTATCAGTATTTCAGTCAACAAGGCATCTATTGGTATCAGTATTTCAGTCAACAAGGCATCTATTTTCATCAGTATTTCAGTCAACAAGGTATCTATTTTCATCAGTATTTCAGTCAACAAGGTATCTATTGGTATCAGTATTTCAGTAAATAAGGTTTATATTTTCATCAGTATTTCAGTCAACAAGGTATTTATTATCATCAGTATTTCAGTAAACAAGGTATCTATTTTCATCAGTATTTCAGTCAACAAGGTATCTATTTCCATCAGTATTTCAGTCAACAAGGTATCTATTGGTATCAGTATTTCAGTCAACAAGGTATCTATTGGTATCAGTATTTCAGTCAACAAGGTATCTACTTTCATCAGTATTTCAGTAAACAAGGTATCTATTGGTATCAGTATTTCAGTCAACAAGGTATCTATTGGTATCAGTATTTCAGTCAACAAGGTATCTATTTTCATCAGTATTTCAGTCAACAAGGTATCTACTTTCATCAGTATTTCAGTAAACAAGGTATCTATTGTCATCAGTATTTCAGTCAACAGGGCATCTATTGGTATCACTATTACAGTCAATAAGGTATCTATTGGTATCAGTATTTCAGTCAACAAGGCATCTATTTTCACCAGTATTTCAGTCAACAAGGTATCTATTGGTATCAGTATTTCAGTCAACAAGGTATCTATTTTCATCAGTATTTCAGTCAACAAGGTATCTATTGGTATCAGTATTTCAGTCAACAAGGCATCTATTTTCACCAGTATTTCAGTCAACATGGTATCTATTGGTATCACTATTACAGTTAACAAGGTATCTATTGGTATCAGTATTTCAGTCAACAAGGTATCTATTGGTATCAGTATTTCAGTCAACAAGGTATCTATTGGTATCAGTATTTCAGTCAACAAGGTATCTATTTTCATCAGTATTTCAGTCAACAAGGTATCTATTTTCATCAGTATTTCAGTCAACAAGGTATCTATTTTCATCAGTATTTCAGTCAACAAGGTATCTATTGGTATCAGTATTTCAGTGAACAATGTATCTATTTTCATCAGTATTTCAGTCAACAAGCCATCTATTGGTATCAGTATTTCAGTCAACATGGTATCTATTGGTATCAGTATTTCAGTCAACAAGGCATCTATTTTCATCAGTATTTCAGTCAACAAGGTATCTATTGGTATCAGTATTTCAGTCAACAAGGCATCTATTTTCATCAGTATTTCAGTCAACAAGGTATCTATTGGTATCAGTATTTCAGTCAACAAGGTATCTATTGGTATCAGTATTTCAGTCAACAAGGTATCTATTGGTATCAGTATTTCAGTCAACAAGGTATCTATTTTCATCAGTATTTCAGTCAACAAGGTATCTATTTTCATCAGTATTTCAGTCAACAAGGTATCTATTGGTATCAGTATTTCAGTCAACAAGGCATCTATTTTCACCAGTATTTCAGTCAACAAGGTATCTATTGGTATCAGTATTTCAGTCAACAAGGTATCTATTGGTATCAGTATTTCAGTCAACAAGGCATCTATTTTCACCAGTATTTCAGTCAACAAGGTATCTATTGGTATCAGTATTTCAGTCAACAAGGCATCTATTGGTATCAGTATTTCAGTCAACAGGGCATCTATTGGTATCACTATTACAGTCAACAAGGTATCTATTGGTATCAGTATTTCAGTCAGCACGGTATCTATTTTCATCAGTATTTCAGTCAACAGGGCATCTATTGGTATCACTATTACAGTCAATAAGGTATCTATTGGTATCAGTATTTCAGTCAACAAGGCATCTATTTTCACCAGTATTTCAGTCAACAAGGTATCTATTGGTATCAATATTTCAGTCAACAAGGTATCTATTTTCATCAGTATTTCAGTCAAGAAGGTATCTATTGGTATCAGTATTTCAGTCAACAAGGTATCTAATTTCATCAGTATTTCAGTCAACAAGGCATCTATTTTCATCAGTATTTCAGTCAACAAGGTATCTAATTTCATCAGTATTTCAGTCAACAAGGTATCTATTTTAATCAGTATTTCAGTCAACAAGGTATCTATTGGTATCAGTATTTCAGTCAACAAGGCATCTATTTTCACCAGTATTTCAGTCAACATGGTATCTATTGGTATCAGTATTTCAGTAAATAAGGTTTATATTTTCATCAGTATTTCAGTCAACAAGGTATTTATTATCATCAGTATTTCAGTAAACAAGGTATCTATTTTCATCAGTATTTCAGTCAACAAGGTATCTATTTCCATCAGTATTTCATAGCAACAAGTATACCTGGTATCAGTATTTCAGTCAACAAGGTATCCTGGTCCTTCAGTATTTCAGTCAACAAGGTATCTACTTTCATCAGTATTTCAGTAAACAAGGTATCTATTGGTATCAGTATTTCAGTCAACAAGGCATCTATTGGTATCAGCTACAGTCAACAAGGTATATCATTCTATAGTACAGTCCATACCTGTTGTATCTACTTTCATTCAGTATTTCAGTAAACAAGGTATCTATTGTACTCAGTATTTCAGTCAACAAGGTATCTATTGGTCCAGTATTTCAGTCAACAAGGTGTCTATTGTTGACTCCTTCATTTCAGTCAACAAGTATCTACTTTCACTCAGTATTTCAGTAAACAAGGTCCATACCTATTGGACTCCTTCATTCAACAAGGCATCTATTGGTACCTGTGACTTTCATTCATAGCAAGGTCCATACCTATTGACTCAGTATTTTAGTCAACAAGTATCTACCTTTCATCAGTATTTCAGTAAACAAGGTATCTATTTGACTCCTTCAGTATTTCAGTCAACACGGTACTCTATTGGTATCAGTATTTCAGTCAACAAGGTATCTACTCCTTTTCATCCAGTACTTCATTCAACAAGGTATCTATTGGTATCATTCTATTACAGTCCAAGGTATCTATTCTATCAGCTATTTCAGTCAACAAAAATCCCCTGTCCTCTTGGCCCTAACCCTTGACTCCTGTCCTCTATAGCTAACAGTCCATACCTCTTGGCCCTAACCCTTGCCTGTCCCCTTAGCTAAGTCCATACCTGTCCTCTGGCCCTAACCCTGCCTGTCCTCTTGGCCCTAATAGCCAGTCCATACCTTGCCCTAACCCAGTCCATACCTGTCCTCATTCTATAGCTACAGTCCATACTTTGTAACCCTCCTTCATTCTATAGCCCTACACCCATACCTGTCCTCTTCCTTCATTCTATAGATACAGTCCATACCTGTTGACTCCTTCATTCTAGCTACAGTCCATACCTGTTGACTCCTTCATTCTATAGCTACAGTCCATACCTGTTGACTCCTTCATTCTATAGCTACAGTCCACACCTGTTGACTCCTTCATTCTATAGCTACAGTCCATACCTGTTGACTCCTTCATTCTATAGCTACAGTCCATACCTGTTGACTCCTTCATTCTATAGCTACAGTCCATACCTGTTGACTCCTTCATTCTATAGCTACAGTCCATACCTGTTGACTCCTTCATTCTATAGCTACAGTCCATACCTGTTGACTCCTTCATTCTATAGCTACAGTCCATACCTGTTGACTCCTTCATTCTATAGCTACAGTCCATACCTGTTGACTCCTTCATTCTATAGCTACAGTCCATACCTGTTGACTCCTTCATTCTACAGCTACAGTCCATACCTGTTGACTCCTTCATTCTATAGCTACAGTCCATACCTGTTGACTCCTTCATTCTATAGCTACAGTCCATACCTGTTGACTCCTTCATTCTATAGCTACAGTCCATACCTGTTGACTCCTTCATTCTATAGCTACAGTCCATACCTGTTGACTCCTTCATTCTATAGCTACAGTCCATACCTGTTGACTCCTTCATTCTATAGCTACAGTCCATACCTGTTGACTCCTTCATTCTATAGCTACAGTCCATACCTGTTGACTCCTTCATTCTATAGCTACAGTCCATACCTGTTGACTCCTTCATTCTATAGCTACAGTCCATACCTGTTGACTCCTTCATTCTATAGCTACAGTCCACACCTGTTGACTCCTTCATTCTATAGCTACAGTCCATACCTGTTGACTCCTTCATTCTATAGCTACAGTCCATACCTGTTGACTCCTTCATTCTATAGCTACAGTCCATACCTGTTGACTCCTTCATTCTATAGCTACAGTCCATACCTGTTGACTCCTTCATTCTATAGCTACAGTCCATACCTGTTGACTCCTTCATTCTATAGCTACAGTCCATACCTGTTGACTCCTTCATTCTATAGCTACAGTCCATACCTGTTGACTCCTTCATTCTATAGCTACAGTCCATACCTGTTGACTCCTTCATTCTATAGCTACAGTCCATACCTGTTGACTCCTTCATTCTATAGCTACAGTCCATACCTGTTGACTCCTTCATTCTATAGCTACAGTCCATACCTGTTGACTCCTTCATTCTATAGCTACAGTCCATACCTGTTGACTCCTTCATTCTATAGCTACAGTCCATACCTGTTGACTCCTTCATTCTATAGCTACAGTCCATACCTGTTGACTCCTTCATTCTATAGCTACAGTCCATACCTGTTGACTCCTTCATTCTATAGCTACAGTCCATACCTGTTGACTCCTTCATTCTATAGCTACAGTCCATACCTGTTGACTCCTTCATTCTATAGCTACAGTCCATACCTGTTGACTCCTTCATTCTATAGCTACAGTCCATACCTGTTGACTCCTTCATTCTATAGCTACAGTCCATACCTGTTGACTCCTTCATTCTATAGATACAGTCCATACCTGTTGACTCCTTCATTCTATAGCTACAGTCCATACCTGTTGACTCCTTCATTCTATAGCTACAGTCCATACCTGTTGACTCCTTCATTCTATAGCTACAGTCCATACCTGTTGACTCCTTCATTCTATAGCTACAGTCCATACCTGTTGACTCCTTCATTCTATAGCTACAGTCCATACCTGTTGACTCCTTCATTCTATAGCTACAGTCCATACCTGTTGACTCCTTCATTCTATAGCTACAGTCCATACCTGTTGACTCCTTCATTCTATAGCTACAGTCCATACCTGTTGACTCCTTCATTCTAGGGCCCTGGTCAAAAGTAGTGCACTAGATAATAGGGTGCCATTTGAGATATAACCTTGGTCAAAAGTAGTGCACTAGATAATAGGGTGCCATTTGAGATATAACCTTGGTCAAAAGTAGTGCACTAGATAATAGAGTGACACAGCCCACAGTGATCCCTACTGACCAGAGCAGAGAGCACAAGGTGAAAAACCATCTTTATGGATTTCAAACCAAACATTTAATATTTCACAGTAATGGCATTTGTCTCCCAGGCAGAGTTATGATGATTCTTGGTATAAACCGATACATCCCTGAACCTGCTGAAGGAATGAAAAGGATCCTGGGAAGGCTGTTTAGGATCTGTGATATGGTGTGAAGAGTAGCGTCGGCCAGAGAATGGGAGGGTTCATCACCTCTCTGCCGGGGGGAAATTGATGATGTCCTGCTCTTCATGGTTAATTGTAAATGATTTGTGGAATTGTCGCTGCTGTTGCTGCTGAGGCGTGGGTCTAATGTCCATGTCTGTTTGGAAGATGAATGGGGGGGTGAGAAAGATGGCAAAGCTATGAATATGAGCTTTTTATTCAATCAGTGTACATGTCTGTGGATACGGAGCTTCTATCTGGGGGATTACTATAGATGTCTAAAGATGTCTTACTAATGCCCTGGGACCTAATAACGACTTATGGAAAAAGCCTTTACATACTGTATCAGCTTCTCTGGTCCAGAGCCATATATTTAGAGAGTTGGGCCGTAGGTCACTCCAGAGCCATATATTTAGAGAGTTGGGCCTTAGGTCACTCCAGAGCCATATATTTAGAGAGTTGGGCCATTAGTCACTCCAGAACCATATATTTAGAGAGTTAGGCTATAGGTCACTCCAGAACCATATATTTAGAGAGTTGGGCCTTAGGTCACTCCAGAGCCATATATTTAGAGTGTTTGGCCGTAGGTCACTCCAGACCGTATATTTAGAGAGTTAGGCTATAGGTCACTCCAGAGCCATATATTTAGAGAGTTGGGCCTTAGGTCACTCCAGAGCCATATATTTAGAGAGTTAGGCTATAGGTCACTCCAGACCGTATATTTAGAGAGTTAGGCTATAGGTCACTCCAGAGCCATATATTTAGAGAGTTAGGCTATAGGTCACTCAAGACCGTATATTTAGAGAGTTAGGGTATGGGTCACTCCAGACCGTATATTTAGAGAGTTGGGCCATTAGTCACTCCAGAACCATATATTTAGAGAGTTAGGCTATAGGTCACACCAGAGCCATATATTTAGAGAGTTGGGTCGTAGGTCACTCCAGAACCATATATTTAGAGAGTTAGGGTATAGGTCACTCCAGAGCCATATATTTAGAGAGTTGGGTCGTAGGTCACTCCAGAACCATATATTTAGAGAGTTAGGGTATAGGTCACACCAGAACGTATATTTAGAGAGTTAGGGTATGGGTCACTCCAGAACCATATATTTAGAGAGTTAGGGTATGGGTCACTCCAGACCGTATATTTAGAGAGTTAGGGTATAGGTCACTCCAGAGCCATATATTTAGAGAGTTAGGGTATAGGTCACTCCAGAGCCATATATTTAGAGGGTTAGGGTATGGGTCACTCCAGAACCATATATTTAGAGGGTTAGGGTATGGGTCACTCCAGAACCATATATTTAGAGAGTTAGGGTATAGGTCACTCCAGAACCATATATTTAGAGAGTTAGTCACTCCAGGTATTTAGGTCACTCCAGAGCCATATATTTAGAGAGTTAGTCACTCAAGACCGTATATTTAGAGAGTTAGGTATGGGTCACTCCAGGTATAGGTCACCTCCAGAGCCATATATTTAGAGAGTTAGGGGTATAGGTCACTCCAGAACCATATATTTAGAGAGTTAGGGTATAGGTCACTCCAGAACCGTATATTTAGAGAGTTAGGGTATAGGTCACTCCAGAACCATATATTTAGAGAGTTAGGGTATGGGTCACTCCAGAACCATATATTTAGAGAGTTAGGGTATGGGTCACTCCAGACCATATATTTAGAGAGTTAGGAGCCATATATTTATAGGTCACTCCAGAGCCATATATTTAGAGAGTTAGGGTATGGGTCACTCCAGAACCAGAACCATATATTTAGAGAGTTAGGGTATAGGTCACTCCAGACCATATATTTAGTTAGAGTTCCAGGCCATATATTTAGAGGGTTAGGGTATGGGTCACTCCAGAACCATATATTTAGAGAGTCAGGCTATAGGTCACTCCAGACCGTATATTTAGAGAGTTAGGGTATGGGTCACTCCAGAACCATATATTTAGAGAGTTATGGTATAGGTCACTCCAGACCGTATATTTAGAGGGTTAGGCTATAGGTCACTCCAGAGCCATATATTTAGAGGGTTAGGGTATAGGTCACTCCAGAGCCATATATTTAGAGAGTTAGGGTATGGGTCACTCCAGAGCCATATATTTAGAGAGTTAGGGTATAGGTCACTCCAGAACCATATATTTAGAGAGTTAGGGTATAGGTCACTCCAGAGCCATATATTTAGAGATTTAGGGTATGGGTCACTCCAGAACCATATATTTAGAGAGTTAGGGTATAGGTCACTCCAGAGCCATATATTTAGAGAGTTAGGGTATAGGTCACTCCAGAACCATATATTTAGAGAGTTAGGCTATAGGTCACACCAGAGCCATATATTTAGAGAGTTGGGTCGTAGGTCACTCCAGAACCATATATTTAGAGAGTTAGGGTATAGGTCACTCCAGAGCCATATATTTAGAGAGTTGGGTCGTAGGTCACTCCAGAACCATATATTTAGAGAGTTAGGGTATAGGTCACACCAGAACAGAACCATATATTTAGAGAGTTAGGGTATGGGTCACTCCAGATCGTATATTTAGAGAGTTAGGGTATAGGTCACTCCAGAGCCATATATTTAGAGAGTTAGGGTATAGGTCACTCCAGAGCCATATATTTAGAGGGTTAGGGTATGGGTCACTCCAGAACCATATATTTAGAGGGTTAGGGTATGGGTCACTCCAGAACCATATATTTAGAGAGTTAGGGTATAGGTCACTCCAGAGCCATATATTTAGAGAGTTAGGGTATAGGTCACTCCAGAGCCATATATTTAGAGAGTTAGGGTATAGGTCACTCCAGAACCATATATTTAGAGAGTTAGGGTATGGGTCACTCCAGAACGTATATTTAGAGAGTTAGGGTATAGGTCACTCCAGAACCATATATTTAGAGAGTTAGGGTATGGGTCACTCCAGAACGTATATTTAGAGAGTTAGGGTATGGGTCACTCCAGACCATATATTTAGAGAGTTAGGCTATAGGTCACTCCAGAGCCATATATTTAGAGGGTTAGGGTATGGGTCACTCCAGAACCATATATTTAGAGAGTTAGGCTATAGGTCACTCCAGACCGTATATTTAGAGAGTTGGGCCATTAGTCACTCCAGAACCATATATTTAGAGAGTCAGGCTATAGGTCACTCCAGACCGTATATTTAGAGAGTTAGGGTATGGGTCACTCCAGAACCATATATTTAGAGAGTTATGGTATAGGTCACTCCAGACCGTATATTTAGAGAGTTAGGGTATGGGTCACTCCAGACCATATATTTAGAGGGTTAGGCTATAGGTCACTCCAGAGCCATATATTTAGAGGGTTAGGGTATAGGTCACTCCAGAGCCATATATTTAGAGAGTTAGGGTATGGGTCACTCCAGAGCTATATATTTAGAGAGTTAGGGTATAGGTCACTCCAGAACCATATATTTAGAGAGTTAGGGTATAGGTCACTCCAGAGCCATATATTTAGAGAGTTAGGGTATGGGTCACTCCAGAACCATATATTTAGAGAGTTAGGGTATAGGTCACTCCAGAGCCATATATTTAGAGAGTTAGGGTATAGGTCACTCCAGAACCATATATTTAGAGGGTTAGGGTATAGGTCACTCCAGACCGTATATTTAGAGAGTTAGGGTATGGGTCACTCCAGACCATATATTTAGAGAGTTAGGGTATGGGTCACTCCAGAACGTATATTTAGAGAGTTAGGGTATGGGTCACTCCAGACCATATATTTAGAGAGTTAGGGTATAGGTCACTCCAGAACCATATATTTAGAGAGTTAGGGTATGGGTCACTCCAGAACGTATATTTAGAGAGTTAGGGTATGGGTCACTCCAGACCATATATTTAGAGAGTTAGGCTATAGGTCACTCCAGAGCCATATATTTAGAGGGTTAGGGTATGGGTCACTCCAGAACCATATATTTAGAGAGTTAGGCTATAGGTCACTCCAGACCGTATATTTAGAGAGTTGAGCCATTAGTCACTCCAGAACCATATATTTAGAGAGTCAGGCTATAGGTCACTCCAGACCGTATATTTAGAGAGTTAGGGTATGGGTCACTCCAGACCGTATATTTAGAGAGTTAGGGTATAGGTCACACCAGACTGTATATTTAGAGGGTTAGGGTATGGGTCACTCCAGACCGTATATTTAGAGAGTTATGGTATAGGTCACTCCAGACCGTATATTTAGAGAGTTATGGTATAGGTCACTCCAGACCGTATATTTAGAGAGTTATGGTATAGGTCACTCCAGACCGTATATTTAGAGAGTTATGGTATAGGTCACTCCAGACCGTATATTTAGAGAGTTATGGTATAGGTCACTCCAGACCGTATATTTAGAGAGTTAGGGTATGGGTCACTCCAGAGCCATATATTTAGAGAGTTAGGGTATGGGTCACACCAGAACCTATATTTAGAGAGTTAGGGTATAGGTCACTCCAGACTGTATATTTAGAGAGTTAGGGTATGGGTCACTCCAGAGCCATATATTTAGAGGGTTAGGGTATAGGTCACTCCAGAGCCATATATTTAGAGAGTTAGGGTATAGGTCACTCCAGAGCCATATATTTAGAGAGTTAGGGTATAGGTCACTCCAGAGCCATATATTTAGAGAGTTAGGGTATGGGTCACTCCAGAGCCATATATTTAGATAGTTAGGGTATAGGTCACTCCAGAGCCATATATTTAGATAGTTAGGGTATGGGTCACTCCAGAGCCATATATTTAGAGGGTTAGGGTATAGGTCACTCCAGAGCCATATATTTAGAGAGTTAGGGTATGGGTCACTCCAGAGCCATATATTTAGAGGGTTAGGGTATAGGTCACTCCAGAGCCATATATTTAGAGAGTTAGGGTATGGGTCACTCCAGAGCCATATATTTAGAGAGTTAGGGTATGGGTCACTCCAGAGCCATATATTTAGAGGGTTAGGGTATAGGTCACTCCAGAGCCATATATTTAGAGAGTTAGGGTATGGGTCACTCCAGAGCCATATATTTAGAGAGTTAGGGTATGGGTCACTCCAGAGCCATATATTTAGAGGGTTAGGGTATAGGTCACTCCAGAGCCATATATTTAGAGAGTTAGGGTATGGGTCACTCCAGAGCCATATATTTAGAGGGTTAGGGTATAGGTCACTCCAGAGCCATATATTTAGAGAGTTAGGGTATAGGTCACTCCAGAGCCATATATTTAGAGAGTTAGGGTATAGGTCACTCCAGAGCCATATATTTAGAGGGTTAGGGTATAGGTCACTCCAGAGCCATATATTTAGAGAGTTAGGGTATGGGTCACTCCAGACCGTATATTTAGAGAGTTAGGGTATAGGTCACTCCAGAGCCATATATTTAGATAGTTAGGGTATAGGTCACTCCAGAGCCATATATTTAGATAGTTAGGGTATGGGTCACTCCAGAGCCATATATTTAGAGGGTTAGGGTATAGGTCACTCCAGAGCCATATATTTAGATAGTTAGGGTATAGGTCACTCCAGAGCCATATATTTAGATAGTTAGGGTATAGGTCACTCCAGAGCCATACATTTAGATAGTTAGGGTATAGGTCACTCCAGAGCCATATATTTAGATAGTTAGGGTATAGGTCACTCCAGAGCCATATATTTAGAGAGTTAGGGTATGGGTCACTCCAGAGCCATATATTTAGAGGGTTAGGGTATGGGTCACTCCAGAACCATATATTTAGAGAGTTAGGGTATAGGTCACTCCAGAGCCATATATTTAGATAGTTAGGGTATGGGTCACTCCAGAGCCATATATTTAGAGAGTTAGGATATGGGTCACACCAGAACCATATATTTAGAGAGTTAGGGTATGGGTCACTCCAGAACGTATGTTTAGAGTGTTAGTGTATAGGTCACTCCAGAGCCATATATTTAGAGAGTTAGGGTATGGGTCACTCCAGAGCCATATATTTAGAGAGTTAGGGTATGGGTCACGCCAGAACCATATATTTAGAGAGTTAGGGTATGGGTCACTCCAGAGCCATATATTTAGAGGGTTAGGGTATGGGTCACTCCAGAACCATATATTTAGAGAGTTAGGGTATGGGTCACTCCAAGACCATATATTTAGAGAGTTAGGGTATGGGTCACTCCAGAACCATATATTTAGAGAGTTAGGGTATGGGTCACTCCAGAGCCATATATTTAGAGAGTTAGGGTATGGGTCACTCCAGAACGTATGTTTAGAGAGTTAGGACAACTTTTAAAATGTTGAATAATGCAGAAATCTCATTGCACAAACTCTCCAAAGGGCAATGCCATCTTGCAACCTTGGGACGTACAAACCCTAAACCTTTTGCATTTAACTTCAATAGTGTGATGTCAGATTTGGGACATCCCACAGATCCCGTTTAGACTTTAACGCTCTTTAAATACATTACCAAATATATTTTTTTTATAACCAAACCAAGATAGACACCACAGCCTGTTGTTTCCAATGGGAACAAACGATTCGTAGTGGGCAGAGCCAATCACCAACAAGCAGTATCCTATTGGCCCATTCCTGGGTGGCAGGGTAGCCTAGTGGTTAGAGCGTTGGACTAGTAACTGGAAGGTTGCAAGTTCAAGCCACTGAGCTGACAGGGTACAAATCTGTTGTTCTGAACAGGCAGTTAACCCACTGTTCCTAGGCTGTCATTGAAAATAAGAATTTGTTCTTAACTGACTTGCCTAGTTAAATAAAGATAAATAAAAATCAGCATATTTCCCTTTGGGAACAGCTACTCTGTGAGGTGTGCTTGTGAAATACTTTGCCTTCGCACTCCTTCAGAAACAACGTGATTTATTACAACTTTGGCAAATTGTAAAGTCTTCAAAACTCTGTTCTTAACAGGTTCTAGTTTTGGGAACAGAAAAATGTATTGAGATCAAATGTTTCATTGATGAGACAATGTGCAGAACGGTGAGTCAACATCCATCTTCTCCCACTTCCGGCCACTGGGCTTCCTCTCATTACCATATCTGGTTGTGAGTGGAAACGCCAAGCCGGATGCTTCACATTCATACGTCCGATTAAATATCTATCTCATTGTTGTGTCTGTGACATAACTCTGGGTCAGTCTACTTGACGACCACGCTGTTTATGTCTCCAGTCCTTAATCAATCAGAGAGACAAACGGCTCAACACTGTGATTTATTATTAAACCGTGGGGATGTATCTCAAATGGTACCCTATTCCCCCATGTAGTGCACTACTTTAGACCAGAGCCCTGTGGGCCTTTGTCAAAAGTAGTGCACAATGGAAAATAGTGCATTTAGGGACCTAGTCCCTAGTGGAAGGATACAGATAGATAAAGGGCAATAAATACAGTCCCTAGTGGAAGGATACATAACTGGGGATTTGTGAGTAGACTAATCACATATTGAAATGGAAGATAACTGTGTAGAAAGAACCAGAGGAGTTTTTACTTCATGCAGACAAATATAACGTGACTAAAACAAGACTATGTAGGAGAACTAATCCAGAGTGACTCACAGTCCAGTTACAGTTTAATGATTTACAGTACTGTGATTTACAGCACAGTGATTTACAGTACAGAGATTTACAGCACAGTGATTTACAGTACAGTGATTTACAGTACAGAGATTTACAGTACAGAGATTTACACTACAGTGATTTACAGTACAGAGATTTACAGTACAGAGATTTACACTACAGTGATTTACGGTACAGAGATTTACACTACAGTGATTTACAGTACAGAGATTTACAGCACAGTGATTTACAGTACAGGGATTCACAGTACAGAGATTTACAGTACAGGGATTTACAGTACAGTGATTTACAGTACAGTGATTTACAGCACAGTGATTTACAGTACAGTGATTTACAGTACAGAGATTTACAGTACAGTGATTTACAGTACAGTGATTTACAGCACAGTGATTTACAGTACGGGGATTTACAGTACAGTGATTTACAGTACAGTGATTTACAGCACAGTGATTTACAGTACAGTGATTTACAGTACAGTGATTTACAGCACAGTGATTTACAGTACAGTGATTTACAGTACAGAGATTTACAGTACAGTGATTTACAGTACAGTGATTTACAGCACAGTGATTTACAGTACAGTGATTTACAGTACAGTGATTTACAGTACAGTGATTTACAGTACAGTGATTTACAGCACAGTGATTTACAGTACGGGGATTTACAGTACAGTGATTTACAGTACAGTGATTTACAGCACAGTGATTTACAGCACAGTGATTTACAGTACAGTAATTGCATATTGATTTACAGTACAGTAATTGCGTATTGATTTACAGTACAGTAATTGCGTATTGATTTACAGCACAGTAATTGCGTATTGATTTACAGTACAGTGATTTACAGTACAGTAATTGCGTATTGAACTAGAACCCCTTTTGGTTACTGGCCCAATGCGTTAACCATTAGGATACCTGCTGCCTTTCCTCTTGGAATGGTACATTGGGGTGTTCCTCTTGGAATGGTACATTGGGGTGTTCCTCTTGGAATGGTACATTGTGGTGTTCCTCTTGGAATGGTACATCGGGGTGTTCCTCTTGGAATGGTACATTGGGGTGTTCCTCTTGGAATGGTACATTGGAGTGTTCCTCTTGGAATGGTACATTGGGGTGTTCCTCTTGGAATGGTACATTGGGGTGTTCCTCTTGGAATGGTACATTGGGGTGTTCCTCTTGGAATGGTACATTGGGGTGTTCCTCTTGGAATGGTACATTGGGGTGTTCCTCTTGGAATGGTACATTGGGGTGTTCCTCTTGGAATGGTACATTGGGGTGTTCCTCTTGGAATGGTACTTTGGGGTGTTCCTCTTGGAATGGTACATTGGGGTGTTCCTCTTGGAATGGTACATTGGGGTGTTCCTCTTGGAATGGTACATTGGGGTGTTCCTCTTGGAATGGTACATTGGGGTGTTCCTCTTGGAATGGTACATTGGGGTGTTCCTCTTTGTTGTTTGATCATTTATGATAAAACTGTCAATTAACTGAGAAATAAAAGGCTACAGGCAAAGCCTACAAAGACAATATTTCTATTTCAAGATTTTATAAATGTCCTTGTCTTCAGTCTAATATAGTGTTTACCTACAGGATGATGATGATCAATCCCATCAGGCTGTGTAGTGAGAGGTCTCTTCACTGTCAATCCCATCATGCTGTGCAGTGAGAGGTCTCTTCACTGTCAATCCCAACATGCTCTGTAGTGAGATGTCTCTTCACTGTCAATCCCAACATGCTCTGTAGTGAGAGGTCTCTTCACTGTCAATCCCAACATGCTGTGTAGTGAGAGGTCTCTTCACTACCAATCCCAACATGCTGTGTAGTGAGAGGTCTCTTCACTACCAATCCCAACATGCTGTGTAGTGAGAGGTCTCTTCACTACCAATCCCAACATGCTGTGTAGTGAGAGGTCTCTTCACTACCAATCCCAACATGCTGTGTAGTGAGAGGTCTCTTCACTACCAATCCCAACATGCTGTGTAGTGAGAGGTCTCTTCACTACCAATCCCAACATGCTGTGTAGTGAGAGGTCTCTTCACTACCAATCCCAACATGCTCTGTAGTGAGAGGTCTCTTCACTGTCAATCCCATCAGGCTTCACTATCAATCCCAACATGCTGTGTAGTGAGAGGTCTCTTCACTACCAATCCCAACATGCTGTGTAGTGAGAGGTCTCTTCACTACCAATCCCAACACGCTGTGTAGTGAGAGGTCTCTTCACTACCAATCCCAACATGCTCTGTAGTGAGAGGTCTCTTCACTGTCAATCCCAACATGCTGTGTAGTGAGAGGTCTCTTCACTGTCAATCCCATCAGGCTGTGTAGTGAGAGGTCTCTTCACTGTCAATCCCAACATGCTGTGTAGTGAGAGGTCTCTTTACTATCAATCCCAACATGCTGTGTAGTGAGAGGTCTCTTCACTGTCAATCCCAACATGCTGTGTAGTGAGAGGTCTCTTTACTATCAATCCCAACAGGCTGTGTAGTGAGAGGTCTCTTCACTGTCAATCCCAACATGCTGTGTAGTGAGAGGTCTCTTCACTGTCAATCCCAACATGCTCTGTAGTGAGAGGTCTCTTCACTGTCAATCCCAACATGCTGTGTAGTGAGAGGTCTCTTTACTATCAATCCCAACATGCTGTGTAGTGAGAGGTCTCTTCACTGTCAATCCCAACATGCTCTGTAGTGAGAGGTCTCTTTACTATCAATCCCAACATGCTGTGTAGTGAGAGGTCTCTTCACTGTCAATCCCAACATGCTCTGTAGTGAGAGGTCTCTTCACTGTCAATCCCAACATGCTGTGTAGTGAGAGGTCTCTTAACTGTCAATCCCATCAGGCTTCACTGTCAATCCCAACATGCTCTGTAGTGAGAGGTCTCTTCACTGTCAATCCCAACATGCTGTGTAGTGAGAGGTCTCTTCACTGTCAATCCCATCAGGCTGTGTAGTGAGAGGTCTCTTCACTGTCAATCCCATCAGGCTGTGTAGTGAGAGGTCTCTTCACTGTCAATCCCAACATGCTGTGTAGTGAGAGGTCTCTTCACTGTCAATCCCATCAGGCTGTGTAGTGAGAGGTCTCTTCACTGTCAATCCCATCATGCTGTGCAGTGAGAGGTCTCTTCACTGTCAATCCCAACATGCTCTGTAGTGAGATGTCTCTTCACTGTCAATCCCAACATGCTCTGTAGTGAGAGGTCTCTTCACTGTCAATCCCAACATGCTGTGTAGTGAGAGGTTTAACCATTCTGCCTGGATGACATCCTCTCAAGCATGGGGCTGATATAGTTATTATATGATGTGCTGCTTCTCTCTGTCTCTCTGTCTCTCTCCCTCTCTTTCTCTCTCTCACCTTTCTCTTCCCTCTCTCTTTTCCCTGTATCTCCCCCCTCTCTCCCCTCTCTTTCTCTCTCTCTCCTCCCCTTTCTCTCTCTCCCTCTCTATCTTTCTCTCTACTTCCCCCCCTCTCTCTCTTTCTCAAATAGGACCCCCCCTCTCTCTATCTCTCTCTCTCTCTCTCTCCCCTGCCCCTCTCTCTCTTGTTCTCTCTATCTCTCTCTCTCCCCTCCCCCTCTCTCTCTTGTTCTCTCTCTCTCTCTCTTTCTCTCTCTCTCCCCTCTCTCTCTCCCCGTCTACTTCCCTTCCTCTCTCTCTTTCTCTCTCTTGCTCTCTCCCTTTCTCTCTCCCCCCTCTCTCTCCCCTCTCTCTCTCTGCTGACAGAGAGGAGAGAGGAGGGGGAGGTATTTACCTCACTTGTCATTGAAGTGGAGAGGAGAGGGGTACTGTTGGAGGAGAGCAGATAGGTACTGTGGAAGTGGAGAGGAGGAGGAGAGGAGAGAGGTACTGTTGAAGAGGAGAGGAGGAGGAGAGGAGAGAGGTACTGTTGAAGTGGAGAGGAGGAGGAGAGGAGAGAGGTACTGTTGAAGAGGAGAGGAGAGAGGTACTGTTGAAGAGGAGAGGAGAGAGGTACTGTTGAAGTGGAGAGGGGTACTGTTGGAGGAGAGCAGATAGGTACTGTGGAAGTGGAGAGGAGGAGGAGAGGAGAGAGGTACTGTTGAAGAGGAGAGGAGGGGGAGAGGAGAGAGGTACTGTTGAAGAGGAGAGGAGGAGGAGAGGAGAGAGGTACTGTTGAAGAGGAGAGGAGGAGGAGAGGAGAGAGGTACTGTTGAAGAGGAGAGGAGGAGGAGAGGAGAGAGGTACTGTTGAAGTGGAGAGGAGGAGGAGAGGAGAGAGGTACTGTTGAAGAGGAGAGGAGGAGGAGAGGAGGAGGAGAGGAGAGAGGTACTGTTGAAGAGGAGAGGAGAGGGGTACTGTTGAAGAGGAGAGGAGGAGGAGAGGAGAGA
The DNA here is from genome assembly GCF_023373465.1 of Oncorhynchus keta. NCBI lineage: Eukaryota > Metazoa > Chordata > Actinopteri > Salmoniformes > Salmonidae > Oncorhynchus > Oncorhynchus keta. The sequence goes on along the minus strand of NC_068446.1, from coordinate 44,276,147 downwards.
GGTACTGTGTGTTGAAGAGGAGAGGAGGAGGAGAGGAGGAGGAGAGGAGAGAGGTACTGTTGAAGAGGAGAGGAGAGAGGTACTGTTGAAGAGGAGAGGGGTATTGTTGAAGTGGAGAGGAGGAGGAGAGAGGTACTGTTGAAGAGGAGAGGAGGAGGAGAGGTACCTCTCTCCCTGGAGCACTAGCCTGTCAAGGTCACACAGAGGAGAGAAGGCCCTGAACGAGCCCTGGACTAGCCTGTCAAGGTCACACAGAGGAAAGCAGGCCAGGCATGTGTGTGTGTGTATTATTTTAATACATTTTTTATCAAGTGAGGACAAATGCTCGCCTGCTTCCCTTGCCTTCAATGCTACGGGAGGCAGCAATGTCATACAGTGCCTTGCAAAAGTATTCATCCCCCTTGGTGTTTTTCCTCTCTTGTTGCATTACAACCTGTAATTTAAATATATGTTTTATTTGGATTTCATGTATTGGACATACACAAAATAGTCCAAATTGGTAAAGTGAAATGAAAAAAATATCTTCTTTCAAAAAATGTTTAAAAAAATTGAAAACGGAAAAGTGTTGTGTGCGT
>NC_068446.1:44258072-44270572 GCF_023373465.1 Oncorhynchus keta | reverse complement strand
ACTACTCTATCTAACACCTACTACTCTATCTAACACCTACTACTCTATCTAACACCTACTACTCTATCTAACACCTACTACTCTATCTAACACCTACTACTCTATCTAACACCTACTACTCTATCTAACACCTACTACTCTATCTAACACCTACTACTCTATCTAACACCTACTACTCTATCTAACACCTACTACTCTATCTAACACCTACTACTCTATCTAACACCTACTACTCTATCTAACACCTACTACTATATCTAACACCTACTACTCTATCTAACACCTACTACTCTATCTAACACCTACTACTCTATCTAACACCTACTATCTCTATCTAACACCTACTACTCTATCTAACACCTACTACTCTATCTAACACCTACTACTCTATCTAACACCTACTACTCTATCTAACACCTACTACTCTATCTAACACCTACTACTCTATCTAACACCTACTACTCTATCTAACACCTACTACTCTATCTAACACCTACTACTCTATCTAACACCTACTACTCTATCTAACACCTACTACTCTATCTAACACCTACTACTCTATCTAACACCTACTACTCTATCTAACACCTACTACTCTATCTAACACCTACTACTCTATCTAACACCTACTACTCTATCTAACACCTACTACTCTATCTAACACCTACTACTCTATCTAACACCTACTACTATATATAACACCTACTACTCTATCTAACACCTACTACTCTATCTAACACCTACTACTATATATAACACCTACTACTCTATCTAACATCTACTACTCTATCTAACACCTACTACTCTATCTAACACCTACTACTATATATAACACCTACTACTCTATATAACACCTACTACTATATCTAACATCTACTACTCTATCTAACACCTACTACTATATATAACACCTACTACTCTATCTAACATCTACTACTCTATCTAACACCTACTACTATATCTAACACCTACTACTCTATCTAACACCTACTACTATATCTAACACCTACTACTCTATCTAACACCTACTACTCTATCTAACACCTACTACTCTATCTAACACCTACTACTCTATCTAACACCTACTACTCTATCTAACACCTACTACTATATCTAACACCTACTACTCTATCTAACACCTACTACTCTATCTAACACCTACTACTCTATCTAACACCTACTACTCTATCTAACACCTACTACTCTATCTAACACCTACTACTCTATCTAACACCTACTACTATATATAACACCTACTACTCTATCTAACACCTACTACTATATCTAACACCATGCCTACTGACCCGTGTATCATAAAGAATATCATCTCCAATTTCATATTGACAATGTATCACATACGGCAACCATCCTGTCAGATAATATGTACCCATAGACTGGTTCCATAACCACTATAATCTGGTGTAGATAAGTAGATCTGGCAATTCAGGCAAATTTATGTTGTCTTCCTGCTGGCAGTTTTGGGAGGGAGGGAGGGAAGCATCTAGGGAGGGAGGGGAGGAGGGACGCATCTAGGGAGGGAGGGAGGGAGGGAAGCATCTAGGGAGGGAGGGGAGGGAGGGAAGCATCTAGGGAGGGAGGGAGGGAGGGAGGGAGGGAGGGAGGGAGAGAGTGAGGGAAGCATCTAGGGAGGGAGGGAGGGAGGGAGGGAGGGAGGGAGGGAGGGAGGGAGGGAGGGAGGGAGGGAGGGAGGGAGGGAGGGAGGGAGGGAGGGAGGGAGGGAAGCATCTAGGGAGGGAGGGAGGGAGGGAGGGAGGGAAGCATCTAGGGAGGGAGGGAGGGAGGAAGCATCTAGGGAGGGAGGGAGGGAGGGAAGCATCTAGGGGAGGGAGGGAGGGAAGCATCTAGGGTAGGGAGGGAGGGAGGGAGGGAGGGAAGCATCTAGGGAGGGAGGGAGGGAGGGAGGGAGGGAGGGAGGGAGGGAGGGAGGGAGGGAGGGAGGGAGGGAGGGAGGGAGGGAGGGAGGGAAGCATCTAGGGAGGGGGAGGGAGGGAGGGAGGGAAGCATCTAGGGAGGGAGGGATGGAGGGAGGGAGGGAGGGAGGGAGAGGGAGGGAAGCATCTAGGGAGGGAGGGAGGGAGGGAAGCATCTAGGGAGGGAGGGAGGGAGGGGAGGGAGGGAGGGAGGGGGAAGCATCTAGGGAGGGAGGGAGGGAGGGAGGGAGGGAGGGAGGAGGGAGGGAGGGAGGGAGGGAAGCATCTAGGGAAGAGGGAGGGAGGGAGGGAAGCATCTAGGGAGGGAGGGAGGGGAAGCATCTAGGGAGGGAGGGAGGGAAGGAAGCATCTAGGGAGGGAGGGAGGGAAGCATCTAGGGAGGGGAGGGAGGGAGGGAGGGAAGCATCTAGGGAGGGAGGGAGGGAGGGAAGAAGCATCTAGGGAGGGAGGGAGGGAGGGAGGGAGGGAGGGAGGGAGGGGGGAAGCATCTAGGGAGGGAGGGAGGGAGGGAAGCATCTAGGGAGAGAGCGAGGGAAGCATCTAGGGAGAGAGCGAGGGAGGGAAGCATCTAGGGAGGGAGGGAGGGAAGCATCTAGGGAGGGAGGGAAGCATCTAGGGAGGGAGGGAAGCATCTAGGGAGGGAGAGAGGGACTGAGGGAGGAAGAAGAAGGAGGAGGAAGGCAACGAGGGACTGAGGGAGGAAGAAGAAGGAGGAGGAAGGCAGCGAGGGACTGAGGGAGGAAGAAGAAGGAGGAGGAAGGCAGCGAGGGACTGAGGGAGGAAGAAGAAGGAGGAGGAAGGCAGCGAGGGACTGAGGGAGGAAGAAGAAGGAGGAGGAAGGCAGCGAGGGACTGAGGGAGGAAGAAGAGGGAGGAGGAGGGCAGCGAGGGACTGAGGGAGGAAGAAGAAGAGTAACGGACAGTAATTGGCTGCAGCGACAGATGATGTGTGAAAAGCTGAGACAGAGACGACAGAGACACAAGCTCAAACAACACACACACACAACACACACACACACACACACACACACACACACACACACACACACACACACACACACACACACACACACACACACACACACACACACACACACACACACACACACACACACACACACACGCACACACATGCACACACACACACACACACACCTCAAAGTCATAGGTGTCAGATCGCAGAACAGAGCCTGAGGGTATAGATGTAGTAATATCAGTACTGAGGGTATAGATGTAGTAATAACAGGACTGAGGGTATAGATGTAGTAATAACAGGACTGGGGGTATAGATGTAGTAATAACAGGACTGAGTGTATAGATGTAGTAATATCAGTACTGAGGGTATAGATGTAGTAATAACAGGACTGGGGGTATAGATGCAGTAATAACAGGACTGAGGGTATAGATGTAGTAATAACAGGACTGAGTGTATAGATGTAGTAATAACAGGACTGAGTGTATAGATGTAGTAATAACAGGACTGGGGGTATAGATGTAGTAATAACAGGACTGAGGGTATAGATGTAGTAATAACAGGACTGAGGGTATAGATGTAGTAATAACAGGACTGGGGGTATAGATGTAGTAATATCAGGACTGGGGTTATAGATGTAGTAATAACAGGACTGAGTGTATAGATGTAGTAATAACAGGACTGTAATAACAGGACTGGGTAGATGTAGTAATAACAGGACTAGTGTAGATGTAGTAATAACAGGACTGAGTGTATAGATGTAGTAATAACAGGACTGAGTGTATAGATGTAGTAATAACAGGACTGAGTGTATAGATGTAGTAATAACAGGACTGAGTGTATAGATGTAGTAATAACAGGACTGAGGGTATAGATGTAGTAATAACAGGACTGGGGGTATAGATGTAGTAATATCAGGACTGGGGGTATAGATGTAGTAATAACAGGACTGAGTGTATAGATGTAGTAATAACAGGACTGATTGTATAGATGTAGTAATAACAGGACTGAGTGTATAGATGTAGTAATAACAGGACTGAGTGTATAGATGTAGTAATATCAGGACTGAGTGTATAGATGTAGTAATAACAGGACTGAGGTTATAGATGTAGTAATATCAGGACTGAGTGTATAGATGTAGTAATAACAGGACTGAGGGTATAGATGTAGTAATAACAGGACTGAGTGTATAGATGTAGTAATAACAGGACTGAGTGTATAGATGTAGTAATAACAGGACTGGGGGTATAGATGTAGTAATAACAGGACTGAGGGTATAGATGTAGTAATAACAGTACTGAGTGTATAGATGTAGTAATAACAGGACTGGGGGTATAGATATAGTAATAACAGGACTGAGTGTATAGATGTAGTAATAACAGGACTGAGTGTATAGATGTAGTAATAACAGGACTGAGGGTATAGATGTAGTAATAACAGGACTGGGGGTATAGATGTAGTAATAACAGGACTGAGTGTATAGATGTAGTAATAACAGGACTGAGTGTATAGATGTAGTAATAACAGGACTGGGGGTATAGATGTAGTAATAACAGGACTGGGGATATAGATGTAGTAATAACAGGACTGAGGGTATAGATGTAGTAATAACAGGACTGAGTGTATAGATGTAGTAATAACAGGACTGGGGATATAGATGTAGTAATAACAGGACTGGGGGTATAGATGTAGTAATAACAGGACTGAGGGTATAGATGTAGTAATAACAGGACTGAGTGTATAGATGTAGTAATAACAGGACTGGGGATATAGATGTAGTAATAACAGGACTGAGGGTATAGATGTAGTAATAACAGGACTGAGTGTATAGATGTAGTAATAACAGGACTGAGTGTATAGATGTAGTAATAACAGGACTGAGGGTATAGATGTAGTAATAACAGGACTGAGGGTATAGATGTAGTAATAACAGGACTGAGTGTATAGATGTAGTAATAACAGGAAGTGTAACAGTAATAACAGGACTAGTAATAACAGGACTGGGGGTATAGATAGTAATAACAGGACTGGGGGTATAGATGTAGTAAACAGGACTGAGTGTATAGATGTAGTAATAACAGGACTGTAATAACAGGACTGTATAGATGTAGTAATAACAGGACTGGGGGTATAGATGTAGTAATAACAGGAATGGGGGTATAGATGTAGTAATAACAGGACTGAGTGTATAGATGTAGTAATAACAGGACTGAGTGTATAGATGTAGTAATAACAGGACTGGGGGTATAGATGTAGTAATAACAGGACTGAGTGTATAGATGTAGTAATAACAGGACTGAGGGTATAGATGTAGTAATAACAGGACTGAGGGTATAGATGTAGTAATAACAGGACTGAGGGTATAGATGTAGTAATAACAGGACTGGGGGTATAGATGTAGTAATAACAGGACTGAGGGTATAGATGTAGTAATAACAGGACTGAGTGTATAGATGTAGTAATAACAAGACAGGAGGTCTGAGGGTATAGATGTAGTAATAACAGGACTGGGGGTATAGATGTAGTAATAACAGGACTAGTAATAACAGGACTGAGTGTATAGATGTAGTAATAACAGGACTGAGTGTATAGATAGTAATAACAGGACTGAGTGTATAGATGTAGTAATATCAGGATTGAGGGTATAGATGTAGTAATAACAGGACTGGGGGTATAGATGTAGTAATAACAGGACTGAGTGTATAGATGTAGTAATAACAGGACTGAGTGTATAGATGTAGTAATAACAGGACTGAGGGTATAGATGTAGTAATAACAGGACTGAGTGTATAGATGTAGCAATAACAGGACTGAGTGTATAGATGTAGTAATATCAGGACTGAGGGTATAGATGTAGTAATATCAGGACTGGGGGTATAGATGTAGTAATAACAGGACTGAGTGTATAGATGTAGTAATAACAGGACTGAGGGTATAGATGTAGTAATAACAGGACTGGGGGTATAGATGTAGTAATAACAGGACTGAGTGTATAGATGTAGTAATAACAGGACTGGGGGTATAGATGTAGTAATAACAGGACTGAGTGTATAGATGTAGTAATAACAGGACTGTAGTAATAACAGGACTGAGTGTATAGATGTAGTAATAACAGGACTGAGTGTATAGATGTAGTAATAACAGGACTGAGTGTATAGATGTAGTAATAACAGGACTAGATGGTATAGATGTAGTAGTAATAACAGGACTGAGTGTATAGATGTAGTATATCAGGACTGAGGGTATAGATGTGTAATAACAGGACTGGGGGATATGTAGATGATGTAGTAATAACAGGAGTAATAACAGGACTGAGGTAGTAATACTAGATGATGTAGTAATAGTAATATCAGTAATATCAGGACTGAGGGTGATGTAGTAATATAGACTGGGGGTAGTAGTAATAACAGGACTGAGTGTATAGATGTAGTAATAACAGGACTGAGGGTATAGATGTAGTAATAACAGGACTGGGGGTATAGATGTAGTAATAACAGGACTGAGTGTATAGATGTAGTAATAACAGGACTGGGGGTATAGATGTAGTAATAACAGGACTGAGTGTATAGATGTAGTAATAACAGGACTGAGTGTATAGATGTAGTAATAACAGGACTGAGTGTATAGATGTAGTAATAACAGGACTGAGTGTATAGATGTAGTAATAACAGGACTGAGGGTATAGATGTAGTAATAACAGGACTGAGTGTATAGATGTAGTAATAACAGGACTGAGACTGAGGGTATAGATGTAGTAATATCAGGACAGTAATAACAGGACTGAGTGTATAGATAGATAACAGGACTGAGGGTATAGATGTAGTAATAACAGGACTGGGGGTATAGATGTAGTAATAACAGGACTGAGTGTATAGATGTAATAGGACTGGGGGTATAGATGTAATAACAGGACTGAGTGTATAGATGTAGTAATAACAGGACTGAGTGTATAGATGTAGTAATAACAGGACTGAGTGTATAGATGTAGTAATAACAGGACTGAGTGTATAGATGTAGTAATAACAGGACTGAGGGTATAGATGTAGTAATAACAGGACTGAGGGTATAGATGTAGTAATAACAGGACTGAGTGTATAGATGTAGTAATAACAGGACTGAGTGTATAGATGTAGTAATAACAGGACTGAGGGTATAGATGTAGTAATAACAGGACTGGAGTGTATAGATGTAGTAATAACAGGACTGAGTGTATAGATGTAGTAATAACAGGACTGAGTGTATAGATGTAGTAATAACAGGACTGAGTGTATAGATGTAGTAATAACAGGACTGAGGTATAGATGTAGTAATAGGTGAGGGTATAGATGTAGTAATAACAGGACTGGGGGTATAGATGTAGTAATAACAGGACTGAGTGTATAGATGTAGTAATAACAGGACTGAGTGTATAGATGTAGTAATAACAGGACTGAGTGTATAGATGTAGTAATAACAGGACTGAGTGTATAGATGTAGTAATAACAGGACTGAGTGTATAGATGTAGTAATATCAGGACTGAGGGTATAGATGTAGTAATAACAGGACTGAGTGTATAGATGTAGTAATAACATGACTGAGTGTATAGATGTAGTAATAACAGGACTGAGTGTATAGATGTAGTAATAACAGGACTGGGGATATAGATGTAGTAATAACAGGACTGAGGGTATAGATGTAGTAATAACAGGACTGGGGGTATAGATGTAGTAATATCAGGACTGAGTGTATAGATGTAGTAGTAACAGTAGATAATATACATATAGTATACACAGCATTTAATTTTCATTACAATTCAGCCAGTCAGCAGATGCTTCCATCCAGAACAACCCACAGCTAGTGCATTTATCTTATTAAGATAGGTGATACAACCACATATCACAGTCACATCCATGACCAGATATCACAGTCACATCCATGACCAGATATCACAGTCACATCCATGACCACGTCTCACAGTCACATCCATGACCACGTCTCACAGTCACATCCATGACCACGTCTCACAGTCACATCCATGACCACGTCTCACAGTCACATCCATGACCACGTCTCACAGTCACATCCATGACCACGTATCACAGTCACATCCATGACCACGTATCACAGTCACATCCATGACCACGTATCACAGTCACATCCATGACCACGTCTCACAGTCACATCCATGACCACGTCTCACAGTCACATCCATGACCACGTCTCACAGTCACATCCATGACCACGTCTCACAGTCACATCCATGACCACGTCTCACAGTCACATCCATGACCACGTATCACAGTCACATCCATGACCAGATATCACAGTCACATCCATGACCACGTCTCACAGTCACATCCATGACCACGTATCACATACATTATACTCTACATAATACTATGCTAAATAAAATAGAAGATGCATAATAATGTCTGTGTTGTCTCTTTCACAGTCCCCGTCGTTCCGTAAGATGTTCTTTTATTTGTTCTTTTTATTTGTGGAATCTGGTTTTAATGTTTGAGTTGCCTGGGGTGGCAGAGAGTTCCACGTAGTCGTGGCTCTATTTAATACTGTGTGTTTCCCAGCCTCTCTTCTGTACCTGGGGACTGTGAGGAGACCTCTGGTCTTGTTTGATACCCGATTGATTGTCCGGACTGTTTGCCAACTGCTTGAACAGACAATTTGGTACCGTCAAACAAATCAATACCTCGCACAAAGACCAATATTGATGCAGTCGATCTATTCTCCATTTTAAGCCAGGAGCGATTGACATGCATGTCATTGACATTGTCCCTTCGTGTACATCTAAGTGCAGTACATGTTGCTCTGTTCTCGACCAACTGCGATATGCCTTAGTCCTTCTTTGACGCATCTGACCACACAACTGGACAGTAGCGTAGCCTAGCGGTTAGAGTGTAGAGGTGGCAGGTAGCCTAGCGGTTAGAGTGTAGAGGCGGCAGGTAGCCTCGCGGTTAGAGTGTAGAGGTGGCAGGTAGCCTCGTGGTTAGAGTGTAGAGGCGGCAGGTAGACTAGCGGTTAGAGTGTAGAGATGGCAGGTAGCCTTGCGGTTAGAGTGTAGAGGTGGCAGGTAGACTAGCGGTTAGAGTGTAGAGGCGGCAGGTAGCCTAGCGGTTAGAGTGTAGAGGTGGCAGGTAGACTAGCGGTTAGAGTGTAGAGGTGGCAGGTAGCCTCGTGGTTAGAGTGTAGAGGCGGCAGGTAGACTAGCGGTTAGAGTGTAGAGATGGCAGGTAGCCTTGCGGTTAGAGTGTAGAGGTGGCAGGTAGACTAGCGGTTAGAGTGTAGAGGTGGCAGGTAGACTAGCAGTTAGAGCCTTGCGGTTAGAGTGTAGAGGTGGCAGGTAGACTAGCGGTTAGAGTGTAGAGGTGGCAGGTAGCCTCGTGGTTAGAGTGTAGAGGCGGCAGGTAGACTAGCGGTTAGAGTGTAGAGATGGCAGGTAGCCTTGCGGTTAGAGTGTAGAGGTGGCAGGTAGACTAGCGGTTAGAGTGTAGAGGTGGCAGGTAGCCTCGCGGTTAGAGTGTAGAGGTGGCAGGTAGCCTCGTGGTTAGAGTGTAGAGGCGGCAGGTAGACTAGCGGTTAGAGTGTAGAGATGGCAGGTAGCCTTGCGGTTAGAGTGTAGAGGTGGCAGGTAGACTAGCGGTTAGAGTGTAGAGGCGGCAGGTAGCGTAACGGTTAGAGTGTAGAGGCAGGAGGGAATCTAGTTGTTAAGAGCGTTGGGACAGTAAAGGAAATGTTGCTGGATCAAATCCCCGAGCTGACAAGGTAAAACATCTGTCGCTCTGCCCCCTGAACACGGCAGTTAACCCACTGTTGCGTGGGTGTTGATTATGGCAGCCCCCCTCTCTGATTCAGAGGGGTTGGGTTAAATGCGGAAGACACATTTCAGTTGAAGGCATTCAGTTGTACAACTGACTAGGTATCCCTCTTTCCCTAGTCTAGGTCCTGTCTGGTTGACTGAGATATCAAAACAGCAGAGCAATGCCTTATCATGGAATGACCTCTTCCCGTTTCAGAATGACCTCTTCCCGTTTCAGAACGACCTCTTCCCGTTTCAGAACGATCTCTTCCCGTTTCAGAATGACCTCTTCCCGTTTCAGAACGACCTCTTCCCGTTTCAGAACAACCTCTTCCCATTTCAGAACGACCTCTTCCCGTTTCAGAACGACCTCTTCCCGTTTCAGAACGATCTCTTCCCGTTTCAGAACGACCTCTTCCCGTTTCAGAATGACCTCTTCCCGTTTCAGAACGACCTCTTCCCATTTCAGAATGACCTCTTCCCGTTTCAGAATGACCTCTTCCCGTTTCAGAACGACCTCTTCCTGTTTCAGAACGACCTCTTCCCGTTTCAGAACGACCTCTTCCCGTTTCAGAACGACCTCTTCCCGTTTCAGAACGACCTCTTCCCGTTTCAGAACGACCTCTTCCCATTTCAGAACGAACTCTTCCCGTTTCAGAACGACCTCTTCCCATTTCAGAACGACCTCTTCCCGTTTCAGAACCTTCTCTTCCCGTTTCAGAACGACCTCTTCCCGTTTCAGAATGACCACTTCCCGTTTCAGAACGACCTCTTCCCATTTCAGAGCGACCTCTTCCCGTTTCAGAACGACCTCTTCCCGTTTCAGTAACCATTGAGTCTATATGTTTTGACCATAAAATCCAAATCAAATTTTATTTGTCACATACACATTGTTAGCAGATGTTAATGCGAGTGTAGCGAAATACTTGTCCATGATAGCTTGAGAGAGAGAGAGAGAGAGAGAACATTAAGCTTTTATTATCTCATCCTGGAATATACAAGGTCTGAGGTCATCTGCCTTTGGACGAAAGAGCAGGAACCTGGACTTCACCAAATATATCAGAAATAAAAACATTGTCATCCTACAAGAAACATGGTTTAGAGGAGATGGAACCACTGGTTGCCCTTTAGGTTACAGAGAGCTGGTAGTCCCATCCACCAAACTACCAGGTGTGAAACAGGGAAGAGACTCAGGGGGTATGCTAATTTGGTATAGAGCAGACCTAACTCACTCCATTAAATTAATCAAAACAGGAACATTTTACATCTGGCTAGAAATGAAAAAAGAACTAATCTCAACAGAGAAAAATGTCCTCCTGTGTGCTACATATATCCCCCCACTAGAATCCCCATACTTTAATGAAGACAGCTTCTCCATCCTAGAAGGAGAGGTCAATAATTTCCCGACCCTTGTACTAGACTGTGGTGACCTAAATGCCAGAACTGGACAAGAACCTGACACTCTCAGCACACAGGGCGGACAAACACCTACCTGGAGGTGACAGCATTCCCTCACGAAAATGTCCCCCTAGACACAACTACTACAAAACAACCAACCAAAAAACGTGTGTCAAAACTCCTGCAGCTCTGTCACACGCTAGGTCTGTACATAGTCAATGTTAGGCTTCGAGGGGACTCTTACGGCAGTCACACCTACAGCTCATCTCCTGGCAGTAGTACTGTAGACTACTTTATCACCGACCTCAACCAAGAGTCTCTCAGAGCGTTCAGCCCACTGACATTCTTATCAAACTACATCAAAACCACCGTCTAATAGAAACAAACCAATAATCACGTGGCATCAAAGCCGAACATACTGTTCAGAAAGTAGAAACCAGAAAACAATCAACCAAGAACGAATTTAATCCCTTTTAGAAAACGACAAAAGGTTTCAGTGACTCTCAGCTTCGCTAGTTGTTGATGTTCCTACGTGAAATGATCAAATATACAAACCAACTGGCTACACTTAAACTCTTTAACATCATCCTCAGCTCTGGCATCTTCCCCAATATTTGGAACCAAGGCCTGATCAACCCAATCCACAAAAATGGAGACAAATTTGACCCCAATAACTACCGTGGGATATGCGTCAACAGCAAGCTTGGGTAAATCCTCTGCATTATCATTAACAGCAGACTTGTACAATTCCTCAGTGAAAACAATGTACTGAGCAAATGTCAAATTGGCTTTTTACCAAATTACCGTACAACAGACCACGTATTCACCCTGCAAACCCTAAATGACAAACAAACAAACCAAAACAAAGGCAAAAGCTTCTCATGCTTTGTTAATTAAAAAAATTGTTTGTCTCAATTTGGAATGAGGGTCTGCTATTCAACGTGATAGAAAGTGGTGTTGGGGGAAAAATATACGACATTATAAAATCTATGTACACAAAAAAAAATTGGCAAAAAAACACACGCACATTTCTTTCCACAGGGCTGTGGGGTGAGACAGGGATGCAGCTGAAGCCCCACTCTCTTCAACATATATATCAACAAATTAGCGAGGGCACTAGAACAGTCTGCAGCACCCGGCCTCACCCTACTAGAATCAGAAGTCAAAAGTCTACTGTTTGCTGATGATCTGATGCTTCTGTCCACAACCAAGGAAGGCCTACAGCAGCACCTAGATCTTCTGCATAGATTCTGTCAGACCTGGGCCCTGACAGACCTGGGCCCTGACAGACCTGGGCCCTGACAGACCTGGGCCCTGACAGACCTGGGCCCTGTCAGACCTGGGCCCTATCAGACCTGGGCCCTGACAGACCTGGGCCCTGACA